>NC_084503.1:17806873-18106873 GCF_024500385.1 Phyllopteryx taeniolatus
ACCTGACAGCTATAGATATATAAAATAGGAGTTAATAATGCCACCTCGTACAACCCCAATTCCAATGAAGTTAGGACGTTGTGTTAAACATAAATAAAAACAGAATACAATGATTTGCAAATCATGTTCAACCTATATTTAATCGAATACCCTACAAAGACAAGATATTTAATGTTCAAACTGATAAACTTTATTGTTTTAGCAAATAATCATTAACTTAGAAATTTATGGCTATAAATTTATTCCAAAAAAGCTGGGACATGTGGGAATACAGACTGAGAAAGTTGAGGAATGCTCATCAAACACCTGTTTGGAACATCCCACAGGTGAACAGGCTAATTGGGAACAGGTGGGTGCCATGATTGGGTATAAAAGGAGCTTCCCTGAATTGCTCAGTCATTCACAAGCAAAGATGGGGCGAGGTCACCTCTTTGTGAACAGGTGCGTGAGAAAATAGTCCAACAGTTTAAGGACAATGTTCCTCAACGTACAATTGCAAGGAATTTAGGGATTTCATCATCTACGGTCTGTAATATCATCAAAAGGTTCAGAGAATCTGGAGAAATCACTGAATGTAAGCGGCAAGGCCGAAAACCGACATTGAATGCCCGTGACCTTCGATCCCTCAGGCGGCACTGCATCAAAAAACGACATCAATGTGTAAAGGATATCACCACATGAGCTCAGGAACACTTCAGAAAACCAATGTCAGTAAATATAGTTCGGCGCTACATCCATAAGTGCAACTTGAAACTCTACTATGCAAAGCAAAATCCATTGATCAACAACACCCAGAAATGCCGCCGGCTTCTCTGGGCCCAAGCTCATCTAAGATGGACTGATGCAAAGTGGAAAAGTGTTCTGTGGTCCGACAAGTCCACATTTGAAATTGTTTTTGGAAATTGTGGATGTTTCCTCCGGGCCAAAGAGGAAAAGAACCATCCGGACTGTTATGGACGCAAAGTTCAAGTTCAAGTTCAGTGTGTTAGTGCCAATGGCATGGGTAACTTACACATCTGTGAAGGCACCATTAATGCTGCAAGATACATACAGGTTTTGGAGAAACGTATGCTGCCATCCAAGCAACGTCTTTTTCATGGATGCCTCTGCTTATTTCAGCAAGACAATGCCAAACCACATTCTGCACATGTTACAACAGCGTGGCTTCGCAGTAAAAGAGTGTGGGTACAAGACCTGCAGTCCAGACCTGTCTCCCATTGAAAATGTGTGGCACATTATGAAGCATAAAACACGACAACGGAGACCCCGGACTGTTGAACAGCTGAAACTGTACATCAAGCAAGAATGGGAAATAATTCCACCTACAAAGCTTCAACAATTAGTGTCCTCAGTTCCCAAATGTTTATTGAATGTTGTTAAAAGAAAAGGTGATGTAACTCGGTGGTAAACATGACCCTGTCCCAGCTTTTTTGGAACGTGTTGCAGCCATAAAATTCTAAGTTAATGATTATTTGCTAAAAACAATAACGTTTATCAGTTTGAACATTAAATATCTTGAATTGTACTGTATTCAATTAAATATAGGTTGAACATGATTTGCAAATCATTGTATTCTGTTTTTATTTATGTTTAACACAATGTCCCAACTTCATTGGAATTGGGGTTGTAGTATAGTACATTACTTTGTTCACAAAATGCAACAAAATGTGACGATCCAAAAACATTCAAGAACAAATGACAAATACAGTAATTGACATCTATCAGTCTGGAAAGGGTTACGAATCCATTTACAAAACTTTAGAACTCCAGTGAACCACAGTGAGAGCCGTTATCCACAAATGGAGAAAACATGGAACAGTAGTGAACCTTCCCAGGAGTGCCCAACCTACAAAGCAGAGTGAGGACTCATCAAAGAGATCACAAAGGAACCCAGGACAACATCTAAAGAACTGCAGGCCTCCCTTGCCTCAGGTAATGTCAGTGTTCATGATTCAACAATAAGGAAGAGACTGGGCAAAAATGGCATCCAGGGCAGAGTTCCAAGGCAAAATCCACTGCTGACGAAAAAAAAAACATAAAGGCTCGTCTTTTGCAAAAAAAAAAAAAAAAAAAAAAAAAAGCCTTTGATTGATTGCCAAGACTTTTTGGGAGAATATTCTATGGACTGACGGGACAAAAGTTGAACTTTTTGGAAGGTCTATGACTCATTACATTTAGCATAAATGTAACACACATTTCAGAAAAAAAGAACTTCATAACAGTAAGACATTGTAGTATGGCGGTTGGTAATATGATGGTCTGGGCCATCTGGCTTAGTTAAAGTCTGGACTTGAATCTGATTGAAATGTTGGCGCATGACTTTAAAAAGGCTGTTAATGTTTGAAAACCCTCCATTGTTGCTGAATTCAATCAATTCTGGAAGGAAGAGTGGATCAAAATATCTTCACAGACAGACGTGAAAGACTCATTGCCAGTTATAGAAAATGCTTGATTTCAGTTGTTGCTGCTGAGGGTTGCCTAACCAGTTATTAGGTTTAGGGGGCAATTACTTTTTCATACAGGGTTAGGGTTAGCTTTGAATATTTTTTCCCCCCTTAATAAATAAAATCACCATTCAAAACAGGATTATATGTTTATGTGGGTTATCATTGTCAAATATTTACATTTGTTTAATTATCATAAACATTAAAATGGGAAAAAACTATGCAAAAAAAGGAAGAATTTGAGAATGGTGCAAAGTCTTTTTCACAGCACTTTATTTTTGGGTTTATCAATAGATGATTGCCTATCCCTTGATCATATAATAGTAATATACTGTTATAGTGGATAAACAGAGTTTCAGCAACAATGACTATGAAGTTTTACATATCCTGTGTGCACTGCCATGCTGTCATACTCTTCATGCTCCCAGACTGCACATGGCCATAATAAACACCCTGTCAGCACTCCTGCTGGGATGAAGAAAATGCAAAATGATGGTGTGTGTCTTGGGAGCTGTGTCTTGTCCTGACACATTTCTCCTCTGACAGGCAAATATGATCATTGTGCATCCATTTGCTTTCTTTGCCTCCTTGCTGTTTACAGATGGTAGTATTTGGTCAAAGATAATACTAAAGTATAAAGTACCAATGTATAACATCTAAAAAGTCCCCTTCTCTCTGCAGGGCTCACATTTCCACCATTGAATAAAAAGTTAACCTGGTTATCTTACATAGTAGCATGTAGAATAATTGCTCTACAATATATTGCAAAAATATATTCAGAATTATTAATTATTGTGTAAAAAGTAGGAAAGAACATTGGTAATACAGGCTTTTGTGTGTTCTCGTAGTTTTCCTGAGGCAGGTATTACGCCTGCGTGTGGGCTGGATGACGGCTGTCTGTGATGATGTTTTCGGTATTTGAGCTCCAGCTGCTATGTGCCTGGAAATCGTTGATGCCGGCTTTACAATTTTACACTGCAGTTGCCAGTCCTCCATTGTCAAACCTGCCAAACCATGTACTGTGATGGAGCCTCTCACAAATATTTCTATGGCACAGTTTAGAGGTTCAGCCAAAGTTCTTCTGCATCATTTCTCAGTGATGTCCAAAAGCATTTACTCATGCACCTGTCTAAAATGAAGAGATGATTCTAAATGCATTTTTAAATGCCTAAAACATATTGTACAACGTCAATTGGGAGAGCTCCGTACTTCATATATGTAATGTCTGAAATGCACCTTTTAGTGTATTTAATTTGTATGGACAAGGTGTCATTTACAGCTCAATGTATGTGAGATTGTGTATGTTTGTGTAAATTGTAAACAACGTAGTGTGAGCCATAACAGCATTTTCTTTCAATCAGCAACTTGGATGCCTGTAGGTCAAACTCTTCTAGGACCTAATTAAATGTACTGTATGTGTAACATTACTCTCAACTCAACCACCGCGCAATAACAATATATTGCCAGTAATGCGGTAGATCAGAGGACTTTATTTCCTCCACACAATAAACAATAATATTACATCATAATCCTAACAGATGGTAGAGGATCAGTTGCTTAAACTTACAAGTAAAATGGGATGGAAAACATCATCCGCACGCAAACAGCTACCATTTTCTGTAAAACAACGTTCGTATTTATTCACAGCTACTGTAAATCTGTTGCCTATATCTCAGATACAGTTTATCAGATACAAGTTTACCATCTTAAAGCTTGATGAGATTTCCAGCACAATACTCTACACTATATGAATGTATTAAGTCAGTCAATGGTTGAGCAAGGCTTATTTGTTGCCCCTGAATCCTAATTCTTCCTCGTATCAAGGCATTCTCGACAACTGTGTGCTTCCAACTTTGAGAGAACAGTGAAAAAGTAAAGTGTACATTAAGTAATGTCTACAAAGACATATTTCGTAAGGTTTGGTGTGGAAGAAGTATTTGAGAGGCTCTAACCTCAACCCCATCAAACACATTTGGGATGAATTAGCACACACCGGTGGTATCGGACTTCACGAATGCACTCATGTATGAATAGACAAAATATCTCACAGACGTGTTACAAAATCTTTCCAGTCTTTCCAGAAGACTGAAAGCTACATATTTTCTCTCCATATTTTCTTCGTTACACTTTCTGTACGATAGACAATGATTAATTTTGGAACTTTAAACAAAAATACAAAATGTCAATTTAAAAAAAAAAAAAGTTTTTGAAACTGGATTACAAGGTTGTTCAAAGATAATCTGAATGAACGGGTTGGTCAGAGAGATACAGATAATAACACAGATTGACCATTCAGATTTCTTCTTCGAGGATCACAATGCCATGCATCTCAATACAGTCAAAGACACACAATGCTGTAACATCGATTAGGGTCAAACATAATGAATTCTTGCTCCGCTTTGGAGCAAATTCATTTGTTGCTAAATATCACAAAGATAAAGCGCTCTCTAAAATTGTTGCAATTCTGCTCCATTCTCTCTCTGTGTATTCATTGTTGTGGCCTTCACTGGCTGTGGGAATGAATGTTTAAGGATCAAAATTATTCTAATGATCAAAGCATGTCCAAAACATTGTTCTCTACAGTATTCCCAAAGCATGTACAGTATGCTGGTTGGTCTCAGCTCTTTTGCTCTGGATCCTAATGATTTCTAAACGTTAAACTAAATGGCAGATTGCATAGCATTAGGGTGTACGTTTAGGATGAACACTGAACACAGAACAGTGGCCATTGAACAAAAATTAAATAAAGCATTTGTCCGGTGCAATGTTGTGGCTGTTATGTCTATCTATTAGCACCATAGAATCCAGTCTGGCAACAAATAGCTTACTGTATATCATTTACATGGAGGGAGTGCTCAGATTGGTGCGATGATGAGCATCGTCCTTCAAGCTTGCCACTGGTGAGAAGTAAAGACTGCAGTCTAATTGCATGCGCACACAACTCAGCCATCGCATCCGTGACTGTTGTTCTCTCATACTGAAATACAACAGTAATTAATTAACATATACAATACCTTTCTGATCACACATTCACACATTTCCTATGATGTCCCATGAATGTAAATGTTCCAATTAGTGTTTAGCATTTCCCTTGATACCGCTAAAACATTGTCAGTGGTCCGTAAGCCAATGCCGCTCATACGGAAGTGCCTGGCGAAATGTGTTCTTGCTTACACTGAGCTACCAAAAGGATTTTTCAGTCATGTTTCATTCTTTCTTACTCAACATAAACACCAAATGAATGTGTTGTTTGTTTTTTTTATCAGTAAAATTAAAAACAGGGCAAGTGTAATAAAGGCTCCCATATGAAGACTAGACGAAGATTTCTTTTCCAAGAATGAGATGGACAGATTAAAAAAAAATGCTTTTTGAACATGTTCAGAGTGAGCCAATTAATTATTTTACTAGGATAAATCAATGTTTGAAACAGTTTTACATCTGGGTAAATCAATGTCGAGATTGTTTGGCATGCAGATTAATGCTTGATCTTAAGCTCTTTTGCATTTTCTTTCCGTTTTGCTTCCTTCTGATTGCGTATCATGCGCGTCATACATTGAAAGCCTGTAACTTCATGTGAATATTGAATGTGAATGTGACGTGTGCACATCCATTCATTCATTCATCTTTCGTACCGCTTATCGTCACTAGGGTCGCGGGCGTTGTGGAGCCTATCCCAGCTGACTCTGGGCGAGAGGCGGGATACACCCTGAACTGGTCACCAGCCAATCACAGGGCACATATAAACACATTCAGACCTAGAGGCAATTTAGAGTCTTCATGCAACCTACCATGCATGTTTTTGGATTGTGGGAGGAAACGTGCAAACTCCAAACAGGCGCTGCCGGATTTGAACCCAGGTTCTCAGAACTGTGGGGCAGATGTGTGATGTAATGTAACAATGAAATGTTAATATCGTACTGTACTGTATGTACTGTAGTGGTTGGATGCATACATGATACCGTTCCATAATTTTTGAAGAGTTAGGAGGTTCTGCCTCCGATTATTTACAGTTAATTTGACACTGTACAAAATCACTCAATTGTGTTTGGATTTTGCTTTTAGAAAACTGTAACTTTAATACAAAAACATGGATTCAACTAAAGAAAATAAAGCAACTTAATATTTATTGAAAAAAAAATCTGTGTTTGCACCACTAGCTGCTCCAAGGAAAATCCATTCCTAAACTGGGGACGTTGGACCAAATTGAAACAGGAAGCGGGAATGCAGAAGGACTGTACAGCGGCGACTGTGATGATGAGGATGGCTGTGATGGGTCAGGTGGTGGACAGATCAAGAAGAACATCCAGAGAGTCTCCAAATGTAAGTCATTTTCTAATGTTACTTAACATTGCGTGAAATATATTTAGTAACGTTTATTTATAATGCACCGCGGAGTAGGCAAGGTTAGAAAAAATAGAACACTGTTGAATTCGGAAAAAAAACTGATAAATCTTACAGCTTCTATTTGTGTTTCATCGAATCATTCAGCTTCATAGTAATTTTAGTTTGGTGCACAATTAAAATGAAAAATTAGTGAAGCGAGTCAGAAGTAAATGACACATAATAATAGTCATGAAATATAATAGTTTCAATGGGGGCATTAAGGCCCGTTACTTAAAAAATTATTGCTTCAGAGAGGATCAGTAACCCCTGATGAATCACAGCGCTGTGACTCTCCTTTCACACCTTCCTCACATCGCATGGATACCGCCTCTCCCCTCTCATCGTTAAACACGCTAACCACTAGATTAATCATCCCTCCAATTTTGCCTATGGCGACAGCGAGGGTGGTGGTGGCGGCTGGTCACCCAAACAAGTCATTCTCGCTATGTAAATCTTCCCCTGCGGCCTGACAGTCCTGCTGGAACTGGGGAAGTTTCTTAATGATGGTTCAGCTGAGGCTGTGACGTGTTTCACTCGTCTCAGGCCAAAGCACCCTGCCTTAAAAGTCCCATACCATCATTTTTTTTCAAAATCTTTTATCTTTTAAATAAGTTTTGCTCTGATTGAATCACTCATATTCCCTAGTTTAAATATGGAAAACAACTTCGCTTTGATTGTTCCATAGCACGGCGTCTACTAGCGTCTAGAAGCTTAGGGCGGCCAAGCATTCATGGCAGCGCTGCGTCTTTTGATGTTTGAAAGGGAACGTGGGTAAAAAATAAAACAGGGGGATATTTTGAGGTTATGTTTGTCATCCTCTCCCATTGAATGGAATTGAACCTGCTGTGATGATCATTGGTGGTAACAATAAATGCAAGCTTTGCTATTTCCTCCACCACAGTTACATTAAAACATTTAAATATAGTTAAGTATTGTTGTAAAACACAAGATGGATACGTAAAGACTGTGTTTGTATGGCTGAGACATGCTTGCTTAAAACCCAGAAATGCTGTGTTGCTGTTCAGCTGAGTTGAGAGGGTGGGTACCAACCACAAATATTAATTTTCCTAACTTTGTCACACCTTCGGTGATTTTAAATCCTGTCTTTCGCAAGGTGTTCAAAGGCTATTGCATTCAGTTGACAAACCGCATAGATGTCAAACTTAAACCAGGTCAAAGACTCATTTTGGCCTATGATATGCATAAAACAGTAGAAAGAAATGGATTTTTATGGCATGGGACCTGTAAGTATTTATGACCTACTGTCTGCTATGACCTGGTATGTATACACCAGTTATAAATGTAGCCAAACAAAACTAACCAGCAGCAACAGTTTCTAAAAAATAAAAAAAAATCCAGCGTGGCAGTGCCCTTTAATTAAAGCATGACTAGTCGTACTATTTGCCTGATGCTATGCTAAATTGTCCACAAAGCAGTTTGTTACAGCATATTACTGCAGTTGCAGAGAGGTTTGCGCTCTCTTGATTATAACACATTATTGTTAACAGAGCAACAAGCTGTGCAAATCCCCTCCAGCTGCACCAAATAATTTAAGAGTCAACTCACTACACTTCTCTCTATAGAGTGAAAACAAATTATTTTTTTGCTGTGGCTAATTACAAACTGAGAATTTGAAAGTTTCTGCATGTGTTGTCACTGACGCTAGTTTTCCTTCTTCTAAGTGCAAAACTCCAATAAGAAAAGTCATAGAGAGACATAAAATATTAGATATGACTACACAACTAAAAATATTAAAGCAAGTAAAGTGGAACAGATAATAGAGATGATGTTTGTTTTCAGAGCTTTTTGGGGAGGTAAATAATAGGCAGTGTTTTTTTTCCCCCTTTTACATCCTCTTTTGTGCAGGACAATGTGTGAGACTGTGCGTGTGTGTGTGTGTGTGTGTGTGTGTGTGTGTGTGTGTGTGTGTATCAAAGTAAAACATGAAAACAGCACATCTGACTGCAGCTCAAACACCATTTAAAATTTAATTTAACTTCTTTCTCTGTAGTTGTCTATAATCCTCTCGTGTCTTTCAGGTTTATCAGCAGAACATGCCGTCAATGGTATAGTCTGATAAGAAAATAAAAGAGAATAAATTCAATGCGAACAATAAAGGCCTGATTTAAGGGATTATCCTCATTAGGCAGAATTACGTTAACGGGAGATCTGTACAACTTGACAAGAACCAACAAGAGACCACGCGATCCTGGCATCACGTCAGCAAAGATACCAGTGAACTAACTTGACAGTTCCCCGACCCACAAGTAGTAAGAAATCATTACTTAACTAATACATGAGAACTCTCGTAGTCATTATTATATTATTATGTGCATACTCAGTAGTCATAACTAAATTATTTTTTTTCCCTGAACTAGGAGCATTGAGCCTGGTTTTCAGATATGTCCTCTCATCCAAGAGTTTTAGGTCTAGCTGCTCTTTTTTAAAAATCTTTCCTTAGACAATCGTGACAGAGATGACTAAGAACCTTCAATAAAACATTACAGGAGTGAGATATGAAAGGAGCTCTTTCTCCTACACCTCTTTTACATCTGCCTTCCTTCTCTCATGACTGCATATCAAGGTGAATGGCCTGGCAAATATCTGTAATATACCAAAGCTTGTTGTCATAACAATAAAGTGAGTGGGATTTGACTCCATTGAGATTGCTGGTCATACAGTGGATATAAAATTATATATAAAACGTGTGTCTGTGTATATATATATATATATATATATATATATATATACATATATATATATATATATATATATACACACACACACACACACACAGTGGGTACGGAAAGTTTTCAGACCCCCTTAAATTTGTCAGTCTTTGTTATATTGCAGCGTCACGGTGGTCTGAGGATCCGGGTTCAATCCCCGGCCCCGCCTGTGTGGAGTTTGCATGTTCTCCCCGTGCCTGCGTAGGTTTTCTCCGGGCACTCAGGTTTCCTCCCACATCCCAAAAACATGCATTAATTGGAGACTCTAAATTGCCCGTAGGTGTGACTGTGAGTGCGAATGGTTGTTTGTTTGTATGTGCCCTGAGATTGGCTGGCAACCAGTTCAGGGTGTACCCCGCCTCCTGCCCGATGACAGCTGGGATAGGCTACCTGCGACCATAGTGAGGAGAAGCGGCTCAGAAAATGGATGGATGTTATATTGCAGCCATTTGTTAAAATCATTTACATTTTTCTTCCTCACTATTGTAGACACAGCACCCCATACTGACAGAAAAAAAATTTAATTGTTGAAATTTTTGCTGATTTCTTAAAAAAGAAAAACTGAAATATCACACAACAATAAGTATTCAGACCCTTTGCTGTGACTCATATATTTAACTCGGGTGATGTCCATTTCTTCTGATCATGGTTCTACACCTTCATTGGAGTCCAGCTGTATTTGATTATACCAATTGGACTTGATTAGGAAAGCCACACACCTGTCTATATAAGACCTTACAGCTCACAGTGCATGTCAGAGCAAATGAGAATCATTAGGTCAAAGGAACTGCCTGAAGACCTCTGAGACAGAATTGTGGCAAGGCACATATCTGGCCAAGGTTACAAAAAAAATTCTGCTGCACTTAAGTTTCCTAAGAGCACAGTGGCCTCCATAATCCTGAAATGGAAGACGTTTGGGACCATCAGAACCCTTCCTAGAGCTGGCCGTCCGGCCAAACTCAGCAATCGGGGGAGAAGAGCCTTGGTGAGACAGGTAAAGAAGAACCCAAAGATCACTGTGGCTGAGCTCCAGAGATGCAGTTGGCAGATGAGAAAAAGTTCTAGAAAGTCAACCATCACTGCAGCCCTCCACCAGTCGGGGCTTTATGGCAGAGTGGCCCGATGGAAGCCTCTCCTCAGTGCAAGACACATGAAAGCCCGCATGGAGTTTGCTAAAAAAAAACACCTGAAGGACTCCAAGATGGTGAGAAATAAGATTCTTTGGTCTGGTGAGACCACATGGAAATTGTCGGCCTTAATTCTAAGTGGCATGTGTGGAGAAAACCAGGCACTGCTCATCACCTGTCCAATACAGTCCCAACAGTGAAGCATGGTGGTGGCAGCATCATACTTTGGGGGTGTTTTTCAGCTGGAGGGACAGGACGACTGGGATATCCTGGACGAAAACCTTCTCCAGAGTGCTCAGGACCTCAGACTTGGCCGAAGGTTCACCTTCGAGACAATGACCCTAAGCGCACAGCTAAAATACCGAAGGAAAGGCTTCAGAACAGCTCCGTGACTGTTTTTGAATGGCCCAGCCAGAGCTCTGACTTAAACGCTTTCCATCTCTGGAAAGACCTGAAAATAGCTGCCCACCAACATTCACCATTCAACCTGACAGAACTGGAGATGCTCTGCAATGGCAGAGGCTCCCTAAATCCAGGTGTGAAAAACTTGTTGCATCATTCCCAAAAGGACTCATGGCTGTATTAGCTCAAAAGATGCTTCTTGTCGATTCATGCACAGTACCTAGGTTCACAAACAGTCTTGGCATGGAAGCGAAAAGCTCAGTTTTCTTTTTCTTGTGCTGCATAAACTAGCATTAACATATAACTGGTATCTTTATTTGTATATTTTTTTGCTTTAAATTAGTGAGAATAGTGCTTGTGTTTGATGACATTAGGTGATCTTGCTGCACACGCTGTTTTGTTTGGCTAAATTTACCCTCTTTACTTTTGTAAGAGTTGGATGCTGGGTATTGACACTAATGTTAAGAACAAAAAGCCAATACAGGCATCTGACGTGGCTAAAGAAGACTGTTTTGACCAAGAAAATACCTATGTAAAATTATAGAAGATGAAGGACAATTATTGTAGGTGTTTTTAAGTGTGTCCTAAATTAATATATTTTTTTAATTTGTTAAGTGAAGGCCACAGGAGGTTACATTATCATTGGGCCTGTCTTTTTGTCTATGAACACTGTTCAGTGTGGATGTTAATTTTTAAATTTCTTTTTTAAGATGTGGAATAAATATGCCTGAATGTTAAAACGAAAGGACCTTTACTTATTGTTACATGTAGGACAAAGATTTAACACCACTGCTTAACAATGTGGATAAATGAAAATGAGCTCTCTGGTGATAGCATTATCCATCCATCCATTTTACGTACCACTTATCCTAGCTTTATGCAATTTATTTTGAAGGCTAAGATGTTGCTCAGTGATTTGCAAGCGGACGCAACGTTTTTTCTTCATAATAAAGTATGTTGTTACTTATTTCTATATTGTAGTCTATTTATTTTTAACTACACACTGATAAAACTATGTAAACATTATGTTCCTCTGGGGCTGGAAGGGATTCATTACATTTACATTAATTTCAATGGGAAACATTGCTTTGGTTCGCTCTGTTATGATAGAATTAACATTTAACATTGATGAGGATGAGCATAATCATGCCAGGAGAAGTGACAAATCATTTTGCAGTATTGGAACCAAATATTTTGAATTTTAGAACATTATAACCAGGAGTTTAATACCTAATCGTTTTTGACCAAATGAGTGTAGCTGTTAAAAATAAATCCTGGATTAGTGGTCTGTTATCGCTCCCAACTGTGGGTGTGTACGTTTTGTAACACATTTAATTTTAACGTCTTGGCAATTCAATTTGTTTAAATTTATAACTGTGCGTGGATAAATCAGAGCAAAGTAAATATGAGCTGACTAATTACTATTTGTTAGAAGCCAAAAGGCTTTAAATCTTAAGGTTTAGCTCCTTCATGCTAGAGGTTTAGGAGATAAATATACACCTGGATTAATCGCATAAAACCAGTGCCTCGCTCAATTTAAGATATTATAGTGCAGTTTTGCCCTTCTTGCTGTGGTGTTTTATTATTCTGCTCCCAGCTGGGAGATTCTAACAAACAAGCATCTAGAGACTCTGAGGTTCTAATTAGTCAAAGTTAAATGAGCTAAACACTAATGTCTGTCTGAAAATATAAAGGCAAAAGCACATACTGTATTACCGTGATCACAATCAAAAAACAGCTGTCGACAAATTGAGCCATTGCTTTTGTTTTTTTTTGGGTGTCCCTGCATGATTGCAACGTGCTAACAAAACAAAACAGAATTGGAGGTTTTCTTTTATCCATCCATCCATCCATTTTCTGAGCCGGTTCTCCTCACTAGGGTCACGGGCGTGCTGGAGCCTATCCCAGCTATCATCGGGCAGGAGGCGGGGTACACCCTAAACTGGTTGCCAGCCAATCGCAGGGTTTTCTTTTATTCAACACAAAACCTTGGCTTTCCATGACCTGACAGCAAAGGCTGCACTAGAAGACAAAGAAGTTTTTTCTATTCTTAAACCCCAACTGGCAGCTCTAGACCTCTTATCTGGCCAGCCTCGATTCAGCTGGAGTCATTATGACTGCCTGCCTTGCGAGCATTGTACTGCAAAACAACATCTGTCAGAAACAGTGGCAGCATGTAGAGACATATATCGATTTCTAAAGGCTTCTTTATACTCGCGCAGCCAACTTCACTGACAGGCAAGCGCGCTGACGTCACTGCGGCTATCCCGCACGCAGTTTGCCTTAATACTCGAGCGCAACCGACGCGCGCAGTTTTGAAAATGTACTGCAGTTCACTTCCAAGTCGGGGGTGTCGCTACGGCTCGTATTGGCTAGGACACCACAGGAGGGAGTTTCCTCTGCATTTTTTGGGCATTTCCGGTAACCGTTTTTACTTTCCTTTCCGTAACAAGGAACAAAGCAACAACAATGGCGACCGTGGAACAGTGTCTGCTAGAATAAATGTACTTTGATGACCAGATGATACATTTAATTATGCTGCAAAATCGATCAAGAAGGCGGCGGCGTAGATGCCATGTAGAACCAAGGGGCACGCTGAGTCACAGCATGTGACGAAAACGGACCAATCACGAGAGATTATCTCCACGGCACTCTACGTGCAGCAGCAATTTTTGACATGTGCGCGTTAAGTGACGCAGAGGGGCCACGTGGGCCAATTTGTCTGCCACGTAATGCATTGCGGGCGTTGTCGGCCGCGTGAGTATAAATAGGCCTTAAGAAGTAAGTACAATGAGGGCATGGAAAATGACTCTTCAGATGTGACTCTTATTAATTAATGGTGTCTCTGCTGGTGTTTGATTGCAGCGTCTGTCTCCTCAGCACTGCAATAAAGTGCTGCTGAATATAGAACTCCCCCACTAATAATGCTGAGTGATGATGGATTTGACTGCAACACGAGGGAAGCTTAGGATATTTTGCAATAGTTCTAAGTGTCATATATTTTAAACTGAAAATTATATATCTGCAAGAGTAGAAGTTACATCAAAAGACATATTTTTTGGGGCATCCTTTGTGAGAGGTACTTGCAGCTCCATTAGTAAGCCCCAAAACAATAGACTGTGCCTATTAGAAAGATCTTTATCAACAATACAGTGTGAGATCAGACTAGCTCACCTGCTGTGATTCCCGTCTTCCTCCATGCCTGTAATAATGAGATGCAAATCATTTGCAGCAGTGTGGCTCACAACCTTTTGTCCAGTGAGCCTGACTGGGACGACTGCAAGGTTGTATGATGACAACTCAATTAAAGGATCCCTCTGAACTAAGTAATTATTTAGTAATCTTTTCAGGAAGACTAGCACAGTGCTGGGACAGATCAAAACTAAATTGCATTACATGAAATTTCACTTTTCAAGCGAGTAACCACAATACTGTATTAGAATCACCTATAAGCGTTTTACAGGCCATTTGTAAACTACTATTACTACTACCACTGCAAACTCCAACAATAATAAACAAATTGATAAATTGATACCTGACAGTGCCAAACAGCATTTTTGATACAGCTTTTGTAATAGATAGAATTACATAGATCGTGTAGCTCTACCCAACACTGTGACCTGTGTGAAAATGTCGACATTGGATAACGCTGCAAAAATGAACTGGTCACAAAGAAAAGGCTGAGACAATGCAAGGCAGGAAAACAAGTGATCAAAATGAAAATACTTCCACTGGGAACAGCACCATGCGATTACACTCCAACAACAGTCTGCCCCTTACACGGAAGCTGCTGTCAGGCACCATAGTTCTGAAACTGAAGGGACGTGTTTGTCAGTGCACTACCCAAACTCTGCGGGGGATTGGAAACTACACCAAAGGCAAACGCTGCAGCGAGCAGACAGAGGTGTCACTATCTGCGTTTAAATTGTGGTAGACCAGCCTATGTGGTGTTTGGATTGGAGCTATAAACTATGATGTGATAAATTTAATTTTTAATGATTTTTCTCAACCACTTTTTTCTCATGGCTCATTTCATACAGTTGCTTTTAGGTGTGCTATTGTGGTCATTACTTTAGCTGAGAAAGTCTTCACCCTCTTCTGGTCGTTTGTCATCAAGATTACATGAAAACTACTGGACCATCTAAATTAGATTTTGTGAAACGGTGCATTGTGGCCAAAGCACTCACTTACTAATACCGATCCCAATCCAGAGTAAACGGCAAATTTAGCCTGGACCATTCTAAAACGTTTTTATAAAGTGCTACAAAAAATTATTTGCCTCTTCAATTTTTTTGTTACCATTCTGAGGTGGACTTGCTGATATGTTTCAGGACGTGCCCTGCTGCATAATCTAAGAGTGCTTGGTGTTGAGGGTACAAACTGATTGATGGCTGAAAATTTGCCTGCCGGATTTGCTAGTAGCATTCCTTGTTCCATTTATCACAGGAAGTCATCCAAGTTCCTGAAGTAACAAAGCAGCCCCAGACCATCACAATGCTACCACCATCTTCAACTGTCGGCATGTTTTTTTTTTCGTTTTTTTTTTTAATCAAATGCTGTTTCCAAAATGTTCAACACTTATCTCGTCATTCCGCAGAATATTGAATTTATTATTTTCTATAGTAAGATATTTTTGGGGCAAATGTGAGACAAGTCATTGTGTTCTTTTTTTTCTGTCAGTAGTGGTCAGCTTTGAACCCTCCTATGGATGCCATTTTGTCCCAGTGTGTTTTGTGTCTTATGGTTGAGTCATGAACACTGGAGGCCGGTGAGGCCTGCAGTTCTTTGGATGTCATTCTGTTTTTCTTTTGTGATCTGAATGAGTCGTTATTGCACTCTTGGAGTAATTTTGGTTGGCCGTCATTCCTGGGAAGGTGAGCCACTGTTCACTTTTTTCCATTTGTGGATAATGGCTCTGACCATAGTTTGCTAGAGTCGTGGAAATGGCTTTGTCAGCTTTTCTAATAATTGGGCTTTCTCTCTCGCTCTCGTACAGTGCAGACGCTTTTTTGCTCGTACTTGCTTCGCCTCTGTTTAAATTTTTTCTTGCTGATAAGCATGTTTTTATTCTAAAAAGGTTGTTTTTCTTCTAAAAAAAAATAGAAGCAGCGACTCCTGGATATTTTTAAACCTGTGGGACTGTACTTTTTTTGTTCATACAGTCAGTTGTTGCCATATTCCAATATTTTCTGATACCGTCTCACCATTAAGTGAGTGTGGCTTGCTAATTCGCACGAGCCTGCTATTAGCAACAAGACTAGCAATCAAGATGCCTCCCTTTTCCACTGAGGATTATCACGGATTGCTGCAGAGGATGTCAATCCTGGAAACGAAGGTCCACCGTCTTGAAGTGTATCTGGATGTAAATGGACAGTCGAGGAATGAAACCACTCTACCAATGTCTCAAAATGGTGAGCAGAAGTGTGCTAACAGACAGCCACTTAGCTCAACAAAGAGGATGGATGTGGACTGTGGAAACGGAATTTACTGGGAGAAAAGCCCAAAGATATGGGACAGCATCTAAAAGGGAGGACACAACACCAGCAGATTACCGAGGAATCCAGCTGGCCTGCGTTGCGTGCTGCTTCAACCCCGAGTAAGCAGCCGTGGACAGTCGCTACAGCGAAGGGCAAGAATAAAGGACGCAAGTCAATACAAAGCATTGACATCAGACCTAAAAATAGATTTGAACCACTTTTACAAGACCCTGGCCAAGAATGCTCATCCCCCACCACCACTGAAAGGTATGAAACTAAATCATACAAGAAAAAATGGCACCCCAAACGTTAATAGTTAGTGCTGGAGATGAACGTTTCAGTAGGGTCAGTCAATTAAGTAAGTGGCTCAAAGAAGTGTGTACTGCACTATCCTTGAATTTCATTGACAATTTCCGCTTTTTTTTGGAGCGCAGACATCTTTACAAGGGAGACAGTTTTAAGTTTTTGGCTACCAACATTTATTACTGTGTACGTCATTCAGAGGCCCGAAAGCAAAACACTGGCTTTGTTGACACGGCTGAAGGACAAAAAGATGCAGTTGTGTACAAACAATCGGAGGAACAAGCGATAAGGCGACACGAGGCGCAGATGGATTTATCAGCGTCACTCAACCAATCGGAGGAACGAAATGAGATGTGGCAGCACTTTCAATCTCCCACACCCCTCCCTGCCCATTGGAGCAAAGCCCAATGTAAAACTCACTCTCTAATTGCCTAAATGCCATGTTAGGTCTGACGGACAGGGTGAAGGCTACTGTCAATATTGGAGTCAAGCCCACACCACACCAAGATCTTCCTCCCATCCCCTCTCGCCTGAAACTACCATCCACTAAGATGCGAAGGGCCCCTCCTCCACCCATGAAGAATCTTATCTGCGAATCTGACCGATATCTGCGGGATCTTGTCCAGAATAAGTCAGACCCCGATGGAGATCAAGCATTTTCCATACCTGTAATTACAGGTATTACAGGGGACAGAAAGTTTGTCAAAGAAATATGCCACAATAAAAGTACAACTACAAACTTAGTGTAGCGTTTATTGGGGGACATAAAATTTGAGCTTAATTTAGAAGAAAATGATGAGTTGGAAGCGGCGCCTTCGTCACTTCCGGGTTATTGTAATTTTAAATTACAGCGTTATAAATCAAGATCTTTGATAGATATGTGAGGCCCCACGTCATATTTTTAGAAGTTTAACTTGAGGCGAAATGACGACAAACCTTTATAATCAGTCTCTTAACGGAAGGTGGCTAAATTTTAAGAATTTTGAGTTCTAGACTTTCTAGAGGTTTCGTTCTGAACCCAATCACACATAATCAATGCAAGTGGTGAATTTGATAGAAAATTTAATAATAAAAAGGGCTTTCTACAGGATAAAACAAACAAACACAAAACAAACAAGACATCTATGAACATTGGCAAAGGAAGGGATTTGTGACGTGAGATGAGCTGAATGGGTGTGTAGTGAATGCATATAGTTGAGGACTCCTGGTCTCGTTAATATAAACCCAAATATGCACTAATCCGTACTTTTAGTAGACCGCAATGTTGGACTTACGTGGAACACGTTTGAAGAAGGCGAGTCAGTCTCCCGAGTTTTCGGCCGGCCTGGTCCGCACCGGTAACAGGTGGATTCGACGGGAGGGAGGAATGGAAAAACAGGAGCAGCAGGAGGCCAACGAGTTCTCAGGCAGGACATCTTGGGTGACGTTCGGAGTGGGCGCGCTGTGTCCTTCCACCTTGGGTGAGGTAGGCGTCCTGCCTGGCGCGATCGTCAGTGAGTTGGTCGGAGTGACCACAAAGACCTCATTATCAAGACTCAAACAATCTTCTCAACTTCTCCCAGCTCCGGCCCCTTTTATGGCCAGAGTGGGTCAAACAGGGGGGGGGGTTTCCTCCCTCTCCCACCCTCCTTTTCTACCACCTTTGCGAACACAAAGGGGCTGGACTGCCTTTTGGCGTAATTTTTCCATTCTAGGATTATTTTGTGGTATAAAACCAGTGGAATGAAATATGAATTATTGAATTTACGATAACTAGACCATTTTCCCACCCTGCATTGTTCCACGCTCATTCTCTTTCATACCTGTAATGAATGTTTCAAATGTTTTGTGGTGTGGAAGACATTACTATTTTCATGACATTTGTGGCGTGAGGTGAGACATTCCATCTGGTTCAGTTAACAACAGATTTGACGTTAGACATTCAAGTTTGCAGCAATACCGTCACGAGTTTTTCAGAACTGTTGTCAGTTATTTTTACTGACTATAACTATTTTGTCATAACGGGAGACTTTAACATTCATTTTGAGAATAACATGGGGAAAAAAATCTAAAGAACTCTCTGCTATACTAAACACATTTGACTTCTCTCAACATATTAAGAGTCCAATCCACACTCAAGGTCACATCTTAGACCTGGTCATCTCAAAAGATGTTGAAATTCTATCAATTGACATTAAGGATATAGCTATTTATGACCATCCATCCATCCATTTTCTGTACCGCTTATCCTCACTAGGGCCGCGGGCGTGCTGGAGCCTATTCCAGCCATCTTCGGGCAAGAGGCGGGGTACACCCTGAACTGGTCGCCAGCCAATCGCAGGGCACATAGAAACAAACAACCATTCACACTCACATTCATACCTACGGACAATTTAGAGTCCTCAATTAACCTACCATGCATGTTTTTGGGATGTGGGAGCAAACCAGAGTACCCAGAGAAAACCCACACAGGCACGGGGAGAACATACAAACTTCACACAGGCGGGACTGGGATTTGAACCCCGGTCATCAGAACTGTGAGGCAGATGTGCTAACCAGTCGCCCACCGTGCCGCCTTTCTGACCATTTTTGTGCATTCTTTGAATTACAGATTCTTCCAAAAGTTCAGACAACCTCTGTATCCATTAAGACAAGGTACATAAATGAAAGTACCGCCACTAAGTGTATGGCGACCATAGCTGTGCCACAAACTGTTAATGCTGAGACAGTTGATGAACCTTTGGATAATTTCACCTGGAAAATGTCAAATGTCATGAATGCTGTCGCTCCTATTAAAACTAAGACATTCTTGAGGTGACCTAGAACACAGTGGAGGAGCACTATGATGGTAAAGACCTCTAAATCAAAGTGTAGGAAAGGAAAACGTAAGTGGAGAAAAACTAAACTCCAAATTGACTATGACCTCTACAGACAAAAGTCTTTGTAATTTTAACCGAGAGTTAGTCAGGGCTAGACAGCAACACTTTTCTGAAATCATCAGTAAAAACTTCAACAATACTCGCACTCTGTTTGCTGAGGTTGACAAGCTCACGACCCCCCGAATCAGATAGCTCCAGAACTCCTAACAGCTGATAAATGCAATGAATTTGCAATCCATCAGGTTAAATATCAGCACAAATCAGCAAAATGATACTACATCTGAAGCCACCCAGGAAAAACTCTATTACCATGTCAGAGTTTGATACAGTTGACCAAAAAACTTTAAAGAAAACAGTTCAGTAGCTGAAACCATCAACGAGCTGTCTTGACTCAATACCATCTGACTTTTTCAAAGCTATTGCAAAGTCTGTACTAGCAGATTTGCAGCAAATAATCAATTGCTCACTTCAGTCAGGCGAGTTTCCTGAAGCTCTTAAAGCAGCTGCCATTAAGCCTCTTTTAAAAAATAGAACACTGGACGCTTCCATGTTAGCAAGCTATAGACCCATCTCAAATCTCCCTTTCATAGCCAAGATTGTTGAGAAAGTTATTTTTAATCAACTCAGCAATTTCTTGAACTTAAATGGACTTTTTAACAAATTTCAATCAGGTTCCCGAACTCATCACAGTACAGAATCTGCTTTTATCAAAGTGCTAAATGATATAAGGTTCAATACTGACTCGGGAAAGTGGTAAATTCTGGTCTTGCTGGACCACAGTGCGGCTTTTGATACGGTAGATCATAATATACTGCTGAATAGGTTGGAAACGTGGGTAGGACTACATGGAACAGTCCGTAAATGGTTCAGTTCCTACCTGGAGGAAAGGAGTTATTTTGTAACCATTGGACGTGTTCAATCTCATCGAATGGCAATGACCTATGGGGTCCCTCAAGGGTCAGTTCTTGGACCCCTCCTGTTCAGCCTGTCTATGCTACCTTTGGGTCACATTCTTCAGAACTTTAATTTTGATTATCATAGATACGCAGATGACACACAGTTATATCTAGCAGTGTCTCCAGATGACTATAGTTCAATTGAAGTGTTGTGTCACTGTCTAAAATAAGATAAATAACTGGATGAACCAAAATTTTCTTCAATTAAACCACAACAAAACTGTTTTTGGCAATAAAGAAAAGAGGATTGCTGTTAGTAAATACCTGGAGTCACTCTCTTTAAAAAACAAAGATCAAGTCCGCAACCGTGGTTTTCTGATAGATTCCGACCTGACTGTCAACAATGATATCAAATCAATTACTAAAACTGCCTTCTACCATCTGAAGAACATATCCAAAGTGAAGGCTTGTGTCAAGCAGACCAGGAGAAGCTCATCCATGCGTTTATCTCAAGTAGACTTGACTATTGTAATGGTCTTCTGACTGGACTTCCCAAAAAGAGCATTAAACAGCTGGAGCTCATTCAGAATGCTTTGAGTAACATTGAGTTACCTTGTGTATGAAGTGTGCTATATAAATACATTTGCTTTGCTTTGCTAATAGAATAAAAAAAAAAATGTCTCATTTGTTCTTGGATTTCTTTTTTGAGATTTGTAGCCAACTTCACTGACAAGTACTGTTAGTGGATTCCTCCGGGTACTCCGGTTTCCTCCCACTTCCCAAAAACATGTGTGGTAGGTTGAGTGAAGACTCTAAATTGCCCGTTGGTGTGAATGTGAGTGCAGATGGTTGTTTGTTTATATGTGCCCTGCGATTGGCTGGCGACCAGTTCAGGGTCTACCCCACCTCTCGCCCGAAGATAGCTGGGATAGGCTCCAGCACACCCGCGACCCAAGGGAGGATAAGCGGAACGGAAGATGAATGAATGAGTGTAATTAAATTACTTCACCCACACCGAAACTTTAGAGCATGATTCGACAGAACGCCGGTACAACCGTTCGTGCTAGCAGTAGCTTGCTAGGCTACATGACGTTTTGTTGCCTGCTTGCGAGCCGTATCGTATTAAAAGTACGTGAACATACCTCAAGCAAGCCTTAAACGAATGTCTTCTCTCGAGCACCCGTGACCACCAACACACGTTTTTCCCCATTTTGTTCTTATAATACAGTCGGCGCGATCCACTCTTGTCATCCTCGCCATGGTAACGGGTGTATCCGGTCGCATTTGAGTTGACAAGCTAAAGCCCAATGATTGTAAAAAACGGGATGCAGTGGTATCGGAATACAAGATTTTATTGCAGTAGTCTGACATCGTGGAATTTTGAAAGAGCAAATTTGTCTTGTAGTCTGATCCACGCCTTACATGTTGTCTGTCTCTGACGTGTTGTGTGTCCCACACCGCC
The DNA here is from genome assembly GCF_024500385.1 of Phyllopteryx taeniolatus. Taxonomy (NCBI): domain Eukaryota; kingdom Metazoa; phylum Chordata; class Actinopteri; order Syngnathiformes; family Syngnathidae; genus Phyllopteryx; species Phyllopteryx taeniolatus. The sequence continues at coordinate 17,828,955 of NC_084503.1, forward strand.
GACATGTTTTTTTTTTGTTAAATAACTTTATTGGTGGTCAGGTATTTACAGTACTACATCAAAAGACACGTGACAAGGCTAAAAATAAACTAGCTTTTGGATTCAAATATACTGTACACGATGGCGACTCAGCGTAAATGTCTTTTGCGGAGCATTGATCGAATCGGCGAATTATGACATTAAAGCCGATCAGCATAAAATGCTAAATATCGGCCAATACAGATCAGGCCGATCAGATCGGTGTAAAGTCTAGTTGAGGTGCAGTCATTCGTGTAGAGAGAAAAGAGCAGGGGAGAGAGGACACATCCTTAGGGCGCCCCAGTGCTGACGGCGCGATGAGTTGGTGTCCCCCAGCCTCACCTGCTGTGTTGCCTGCTGTAGGCTACACCTTTCTCATAACCTCTAGGTGGCGGTGGCATATTGGAATGACAATGTACACCTTTCTCATAACCTCGAGATGGCGGCATACATTTATAAAATGTGAACGTTTTTTTCGACGTTTTCCCCTAAACCCATGTATAATGCACACTATTGACTTTTGACAATTTTGTTGGGGGAAAATGTGCATTATACACAAGAAATTATAATATGTAAGTATGTATTAGAGCTGTGTCGATCACTGAATAATTGACGACAGCCAGGGCAGTAATGCGGTTGTTACCCTCATTTAAATCAATTGGTGTAGGCACAGGCCAGGCCAACTAAACTTTATGTCCATGTGTCACTGTGTGGTGTTGGTGCTTGTGGAGTTATTTACTTGCATCTGGATGTCTTCCATGTGTTCCGTCAATGTAAACACACCCACATCAGATAAGTAGAAGGTGTGTCAGACATGTTTCAGGATTGCTGACAAAAAATATATATTTCAAATACAAACTCCCAAGTTTTCTTCTTCGAAGTAATCCCCCTGCAGTCGAACACACTTTCTTAGCCTTTTTTTCCACGACTTCATGCACTCTTGGAAGGCTTCTTTGGGGATTTGCAGTAGCTCCATCATCACGACCAACTTAATGTCATCCATCTTTTAAAACATTTTCCCCTTTATGAGCTTTGGAAAAAGGAAAAAAAAAATCACTTGGAACCACGTCGGGTGAGTCAGGAGGTTTCTCCATCAGAGCGATGTTCTTCTCGTTGAGGAACTGTTAAATGTGTGAGCAGTTGCGTTGTCATGGTGAAGCAGCTGTGAGTTGTTCTGCCACATCTCTCGCCTTTTCTTATGCACTGAGCAAAGCAAATGCTGCAGGAGCTCTTTGCGGATGTCCTTGTTGATTGTCTGGGCCACATTAATGGGGAAGAACTTTTTTGTTTTGTAGTTTGGGTTTGAAATATATATTTTGTGACACCAGCCCTGGAAATTTTCTCACACTCAGTTGAAATTTTCTACATGTAAATAGACAGTCAATAGAAAATCCAATATAGCCATTTTGTTGGAATAGGACATTTAGACATGCAGTGTAAATCCAGCCTGAGACTTATCATAAAATAAAAGAAAAAAAATACAGTAGGCTATAAATATATAATTTCGCATAACATATATACAAATTCAGGTTAAATGTTGTTTTTATGTGGGAATTTCTGTGTGATGGCTGTCCATTTGTAGTCACTGCAGCGAAATAGCATATGACAATAGTCCACACTGTCTGTAGTTGTTTTTCTCCTATATTTTGTTCTCACATAACTGCAGGGTCAGCTGCCCTTTTCTTTATTCAGCAGGATCTCCTGTTAAAATAATCAACTCGGGCGTGATAATTTATAATTGCAAAGGTTTTCTGGTCTAGCGCTCCTCTTGTCAACAAGAAAAGTTTCAGAGGTGGTCCTAGCCGGTGGTCCTCTAAAACCTACTCACAAGGCAGCAAGTTTGTTGTCTGTGCCCCTACACCTCGGGGACCTGCTCATGTTTACACAGAGTAGGTAGTATCAGTGTTTTGTACCCATTTTCTAGGACATTAGCTGGGTTTCTCTAATCCCACACACTACTTTCCCACTCTGCCAGAATGCAGTATAATGTTATACCACCTGCATTGTCTGTATTGTTACCTGCTCTTCTTATTGTTCTTAAAAGGTTAGGGATTATTTTCTTGCGACAATAAAACAAACACAATGTTTCTTCCTGTTTTGACTTGAAAAAGATTGAAATGTTTTCACACAGTAAGCTTCAAAATTGGCTGATGACATGCACATGCAGATTTAGATCTGTGAAATCATGTTGGAGTGACTTTCTTAAAATGCATGTTTTTACAAAATACTTTTCTTACCACAAACAACACAATGACATTTATATTGCAAGGTGGTAGAAACCTTCCCCTTCTCATAATTCCCCCTCCGAAAAGTTGTGGCTCTGTTTGTTACAAAAAAACATATTAACCACTCCAACTGTCCTATCTTCAAATACATATACACTACCTGGTTTTCAGTCATTTTATTACACCGAGAATGACTTTAATGGTGAGCTTAATGAGCTGCGGCTTGCATCCGGAAAGGTTTCTCATTGTCCTAATGAACCTTGAAAAGGCCAAGCACACATTATTGTGCGAGCTGTTTTAATAATCAGTACGGTGTCACAGACACCTTTTCACAAAAGTCTGCTTTAAAAATGAAAAGAGAAGCTGAACTCTTCATTAGTATTAATTGACCCACAATCCCATTGTGTGGATATAAATTCTCTGGCTCCAACTCACTAAATAGATCTTTTAGAAGCTCCCAAATCTCTTTTGTAAGCTCAAGCCCAGCCCTAAAATAGCACAATTATTTCTTCTGCAGTAATGGAGACCTAATTGTAAACCTCGTTTGGGACCGTCTCATTGTTTGCCTTTGAGTATTGCACATCATTCTACTCCTGCCACTGATGACTAATTCTCCATTTGCACATTTACAATTTTTTCCGTGGGTAATTATTTATCATTCTGTAGTTTCATATTAAGTTATTTCAAATTCACATAAGAGAGTCTTGTAGTTTACCATGAATAATTGTCAATATTATTTTCAGCTGAATCTCAGAGAAATACTACTACTGTTTTTTTTTTTGTGAGTTTGTTCCATGTACACTGTTACACTCTTCCTTTGGACATGTCCACGGTTTGGGACCTAAAAAAAAAAGCATCTTGACAGTGTTTTAAAAACATTTGAGATGGATTCATTTGCTACGCTTTGGCTTGCATTTCTCTTTAAATTCCACCTTTAAGTTCCACCTACAATCTGTCACATTGTACACACTCCGTATCATCATCAGCATTTTCACAAAGGGCATCCCAAATAAATACTGTTTGTATTGTGTTTAGGGCCAAACGTGGGATATGCAGTAATTAATATTTATTTGGCTAAAAGGACTGGTTAGGTCAAAAATATTTACAACTTTCGTGTATAATTCTTGATTGCATCATCTGCTGCATAGAAGGGACTGCACGTGATCCAAAGCACTTGTCATCGCAGTGACATGTGACAGGCAGGTGTTCTCGCCTTCCTCTTCATGTCCTCTGAAAATGTCACTCAGCCTTCATCCTCAGGCCTCCAAGGTCACCCTTCGATGTGCATCAGTAACCACGGCACTGCTCTCCCATCAGCCCAATTCTCAGTCTGCATGGCCAAGATCCCAGGCAGGAAAAAACAAAAACATTGCAGACTACCTGTTTGTTGCTGAAGACCTCAGCATGAACACAGGGTCACACAAACACATCAGGTGAAAGCAGTGAATGGAGGAAATTTGAGTCGCCCGCAGGAAAAGGGTGAATGATGTTCTGTGGTGACCTTCAGCCATAATGGATGGAAAAATGCTTTTATCTAAGAGGAAAACATAGCATTTTCCATGGTGATCAAAGAAGGGTCTACTTGAATTTGATCAAATGGTTGAGACATAAGAACATGATATGTAACAACTTTGGAATTACATTTTTTGCGTGAGAGATTAAGGATTTGATTTACTAAAGTTTTACAGGTGGAAAAACAAGAGCAAACTTGATTGCTCAAGCAAACGCATCTGCCAAACGTGCTATATTGCCATGCAGTTCGTTTTGCGTATTCTGAGATTTAGCGCACACCATTTGATTTTTCAAACTCGTGACGAATTCCGATGGCTGATTTTACGTCTTTAAAAACTGTGTCTGAAAGACAGGTGCAAACTGAAAACTATGATGAGGAGAAAGATTGGAGACCGCTGCCCTAGGGAACTGTGCCAAATCAGCTCATCGCGCAGTCCCTTACCACAAGTCAGGGGGAGTGCTAGCTTGAATGGCGCCCTGTGCGAGATGCATTATTAGGAATACCACTAGATAGGACACACCCTTGCTCCAGCATGATTGGCTGCAGAACACGCGCCACTGCAATATGATTAGTTGCTGTAGGACACGCCCTACTGGTTCCAGACGGGAAAAGAAGTATGTGACATTAGTGTGGCAGCGTTTGTATGAATCCCACTAACTCCAACCCACCCTAATTCTAACCTTAACCCATCCTTAACAGCCTTCGGACCATACCACTCCCAGTCTACCAGTTACTGGTAACCCCTCCCCCAGGGCCTCACATCGAAGATGCGCAAAACCGTGAAGGCCGGATGGTTGTCGATAATGCGGGGGGCAGAAGGGGCACGGCCGGAGGGCTAAGCGCGCAGCTGGAGACAGACTTGAATAGTGACACATGGAAAGTTGGATGAATCTTCAGAGATTGCGGAAGTTTAAGTTGAACTGAGGGGGGATTGATGATTTTAGTGATGGGGAACGGACCAATAAAGCGCGGAGTGAGTTTGCGGAATTCAGTCTGGAGTGGGAGGTCGCAGGACGAAAGCCAAACGGTCTGACCCACCTTGTACTCAAGCGTAGGGGAAGGACGAAGTTTATTCGTGTCCACAGACTGGACCAAGGCCGCCCTGACATCCTTCCACATGTACTGGATTCTTTTCAGGTGATCCCTTACCACGGGATCTGCCACCGCATGTTCCATTTCCTCAAATAACGGAGATTGGAAACCGTATCAGGCCAAATAACGGAGACATACCGGTGGCGAAGCTGGTGAGGGAGTTGTGGGTGTACTCAATCCAAGGGAGGAATGAGCTCCAGGAGGTTGGATTGTCCAAATTCCAAAGCGATGTGGGACCAAGGGCGGCTTGGGATGGGCAAGGGGCGCAGCAGATCAGCTGGTGGCAGGTGTGAAGCCTTCCCTCGGGCACAGATGGAGCAGGCTTGGACGAATTCCCGGGTGTCTTTGACCAGGCTGGGCCACCAGAAATGTTGCTGGTTGAAATGGATGGTGCGGGTGATACCGGGATGACAGGTGAGCTTGGAGTTGTGGGCCCACTGAAAGATGTCAGAACTTGCGGAATCAGGTATGAATAGTCGGTTCGGAGGTCCGGTCTTGGGATCAGGGTGAGTCTGTTGAGCGCGTTTGACAACCTGTTCAATTTTCCAGGTGGCTGCCACACGAAGCAGGAGGAAGGGAGGATAGCTTCATGTTCTGCAGGGCTGGAGGGGGAGGGGGAGTATATGCGAGACAGGGCGTCAGGTTAGCCGTTGCGGGATTCAGATCGGAAGGAGAGGCTGAAATTAAATCGGCTCAAGAAAAGGGCCCAGCGAGCTTGTCGGGGGTTAAGGCGTTTGGCGGATCGGAGGTAAGCAAGGTTCTTGTGATCAGTTCAGATGACAAACGGTACTTCAGACCCCTTCAGCCAGTGCCTCCATTCCTCCAATGCCCAGATGATGGCTAGCAGCTCACTGGTGAAAAGGCGTTTTCAACTGGTTGAAGGCTTGGGATGCGGCTGGGGTCCATTGGAACGGAGAGCTGGTTGAGGTAAGACTGGTGAGAGGAATTGCGACTCTGCTATAATTGCGGATGAAGCGGCAATATTTTTGAGACATAAAGACATTGAGAAAAACAGTCACTGAGCAATAAAATGTTGCTAGTAATCTGGTAATGCCGGTACAATTTTTTTTTGACAATTGTGCAAAAAGATGCAGAGTATGCTAGCAATTAGAGCAGTTTCAATGACTAATATAGCAATAGTCCAGTGCAATGACCATTGTGCAAAGGGCGCCGAGACTTTAAGGAATGTATGCAGTTTAAAGTGACTGGTAGTGTGATAGTCTGGGACAATGTCGATTGTGCAAATGTTGCAGATACTCCTCAGTCAGTGTGCATGTGGTGCAGATGCTACTCAGTCATTAGTGGGCAGTATTGGTCAACAACAGATATGCAATTAGTGCAGTGTCGCAAGACTACTACAGTGAGTGCATGGGTAATGTATAATTGGCCAACAGAAATGTGACAACAAACTCAAGACAAAAAATTGGCAGAATGTTGCAATGATCCTGAGCGACTGTAATTCCCAGGAACTTGAAGGTCTTGATGGTTGACACAAAGCAGCTGGACAGCGTGAGGGGCAGCTGTGGTGAAGGATGCCTCCTGAAGTCCACAATCATCTCTACAGTCTTGAGCGTTTTCAGCTCCAGGTTGTGTCGGTCGGGAAAGGGGAAGTGATGACAAAAAGAGGGATGTCCTCACGATGATTTCCGGAAATAAGCACGGTGAATGGAACTGTTTGGTGGGTGACAGGAGCTATGACTTGCCCATCCATGGCTGTATCTTTCTTGGGAGACGGAAGTTGTTGGAGAGGGAGTTGGAGCTAAAGTGCCAGTCCTTCATGAATGTAATTGTCATCCGTACCAGAATCAATGAGAGCCACTATGGGTGTATTGTGAGCAGGAACGGTCATACGGGAAGAAGAGCTTGAGGAAGTAGTGGTTTGGCTCACCACGGGGCTCTCGGGTCGTCGTGAGCCTGGTCTTTTGGGCGGGTGAAATGCTGACGGTGCAGTGCCCACGGTGGAAGTGATCTTACTCTCTTTAACCCCCCTCTCTCATGCTCTCTCCTGTAGCCGGTTGTCAAGACGGATGGAAATTGAAATAAGATCCTCGAGAAAGGAGGGCTCATCTCGAGCAGCGAGCTCGTCCTTCAGCTGGTCAGACAGACCATTCAAAAATATCCTGAATAAGAAGCTACGGAACTGGCGCCCTGAGTGAGCGTAATGAGGGGGCGAGTGGCAACCCGGCCCTGAACGGGGTGATCAAAAACCTTCTTGAGTTCCGATCACTGGAGTAGTAGGGAGGAGTTGTGCCATAACGCGGTTGCCCATGTAGGTGCTTTGCCGCGGAGAAGGTTAGTGACAAACGCCACCTTGGCTTGTTCAGTGGGATAACTTAACGGTTATAGGTTGAAAATTAGGGAGCAATTTAGGAGGAATTAGCTGCAAACCCCTACGTCCCCAGAGTAGGGCTCGGGCAGAGGGACGTGAGGTTCTTTGTACGGGGGGTGTGGTGGCTCGGAGGCTGCGGGCCCGGAAGGATTACTTATGGGAGGATGGTCGGACTGCATCTTCGTGGTAAGGATGGAGACTTGTTGTGTGAGGGAATGTAAGGATGCCATGATCTCTTGCATAGCCTTGTCCTGTCTCCCTATGCGGGTGCCTTGGAGGGTGAGTGCATGTTGCAATGCCTCTGGGGTTGCTGGGTCCATGCAGGCCAGAGTATTCTGTCACGATCAGATGTTAACGGGACCCAGAAGCAAAGGCTGAAAGGGTTGTGGTGAAAGGTTTATTAAATTTAGGTGGACCTTGGGGGCGTATTGGCAGGTCGTCGAGACGGGGAACGTGCGGCAAGCGGTGGCTTGAGCAGGTGGATGGCTTGGCGCCGTGACGTAGGAGGTCAATACGGCGGGGAACACGGAGGGAGCACTGAGGAGACGGAAGAACACGGAGGTAAGAAGGGTAACTAAGACTGGCATATCTTACGTGCAAGTTTGAGAGCCGTTGTACCGCAGGAGAAACGCTATTACTCTGGCGAGGATTTCCGGGATCTGGCAGGCTTTAATGCAGGTGGTAATGAAGCCTGATTGGTGACAGTGTGTGGCCAAGGAGGTGCTGATTACCGCGAAGGGAGAGAGAGAGGGTGAGAGGGGTGCAAAGTGCCACCCGAGCTCCAACAGAAGTACTGCACGGCACAGCTCATGACACTAAAATTGTTACGTGTACCCCTGAGCATAATAACATCATACACTATGTTCCGTATTCTAATGAGGCTGTGGCCGAAGTGCTCTAAGCTTGTGATAACCCAAACAATTGGATGGTATATATATATAGTATGCACTGCGTTAAATTATATGTAAAGGAGATACATTGTTTAAACATGTTGTGTGCATGTGATTTGATGATATTTCTAGGAATATTTATTTTGTAAAATATCCAACTTATCATTCAGTACATTCAGACTTTTAATATACAAAAACACTGCCTGTTTGCATAAATGCCTTTTGTGTGTAATATTTTTCTCACAGCCAAATTAACCCTGGGCTGAGCAGGCAGCTACAGAATAAAATGTATTTCAGTTCATCTTTTGTGATACTTGGCAGCAGAAAATGTATTTCATGTGAGGCCAAAATTGATAGTATCTGTCACTGTGGTTAGGAAGGCAAGGCAAAAACGTGGAGGACCCAAGTGCAGGGAAGCAGGGAGGCAAGGCAGGAGTCTCAAAAATTAATATTTAATCTCCAAAAAAAGGGAAAAAAAGGAACATGGATAAAGCAAACTCAACAAAGTCCCACAACAGATAAGCAAATTAACAAAGAAACACTTGAAGCGGCTGGGATGAGAATCAGCACCTCCAAATCTGACACCATGGTCCTCAGTCGGAAAAGGGTGGCATGCCCTCTCCAGGTCGGGGATGAGATCCTGCCCCAAGTGGAGGATTTCAAGTATCTTGGGGTCTTGTTCATGAGTGAGGGAAGAATGGAACAGGAGATCGACAGGCGGATCGGTGCAGCGTCTGCAGTGATGCGGACTTTGTATCGATCCGTTGTGGTAAAGAAGGAGCTAAGCTGAAAGGCAAAGCTCTCAATTTACCGGTCGATCTACGTTCCTACCCTCACCTATGGTCACGAGCTGTGGGTCGTGACCGAAAGAACAAGATCCCGGATACAAGCAGCCGAAATGAGATTCCTCCGAAGTGTGTCCGAGCTCTCCCTTAGAGATAAGGTGAGAAGCTCGGTCATCCGGGAGGATCTCAGAGTAGAGCCGCTGCTCCTCCACATCGAGAGGAGCCAGACGAGGTGGCTGGGTCATCTGATTTGGATGCCCCCCTGACGCCTCCCTTGTGAGGTGTTCCGGGCACGTCCCATCGGGAGGAGACCCCAGGGACGACCCAGGACACGCTGGAGAGACTACATCCTTCGGCTGGCCTTGGAACGCCTCGGGATCCCCCGGAAGAGCTGGATGAAGTGGGTGGGGAGAGGGAAGTCTGGGCGTCCCTGCTAAAGCTACTGCCCCCGCAACCCGACCTCGGATAAGCGGTAGAAAATGGATGGATGGAGGAACATGAATAAAGCAAACTCAACAAAGTCCCACATCAGATAACCAAAGTAACAAAGAAACAAAAATGGAAACAAAACATGACTGGTAACTAAGACATGTCACAGACAGAGACAGAGACAACGACATACTACAATGACAATGAACCGAAAAGAAAAAGAAAAGTGAAAAGTGAAAGAAACCAGGAAACTAAATACAAACAGATTGACGAGACAACAAGGAACACCTGGACAAGACACGAGTGGCTGGAGAGAGCTGATTGGTCAACAAAAAGCAGATGGTTGACGAGAACAGGTGGACACAATAACTAAATGAGCGCATGACATGAACAACATGGAACACAAGAAAACATGAAACAAAACTAAACACAATCCAAACCAAAACACAGACCATGACAATTATCATTTCAATACCAATGTATAAATGGTTGTACAATGGCATAAATGACACAATAAGAACAGTCTGCACAAATATTTTTGTAGATTCTGCAACAAGCTTTTTTTAATTATTGGAAAACATTCTAGACTTCGCAGCTCTTACTGCAAGGAAATGTTCATTCATCATGTTAGAGAGTCAGTGTTTTCCAAACTGTTAAATGACCTAATCTTGTTTGCTAGCAATAATGAGCACATGATAAAGAAAAGAAAAAAAAGGAAGAAATGCAGTAATTGTTCCATCAATGTCCTGGCTGACTTTTTTTGTTTTTTTTGACATGAGGTAAGAGATAATGGTTTGGTTGATGTTTGCAATATCGAAAGTATTATCTTTTTGATTATACTGTGGAATTCACCAGGGCCTTTGTATCAATGTATTTTCTAGACAAAGCTAATGAATTCACCTATAACTGAAGAGGTTTTATTTATTTAATGTTATCATTTATAATTCCGGCAATATATGAACACATGAATGTGAAAACATGTTCTTTCATGAATTAATGGGAACGGGAATAGCAAAGATCATTTTGCAAAGATCATTTTGTCTCGAACTACTTACCTGACTGAACAAACTTATTGTAATTCCATTTGTATCAATGAGATTTGTTTTTCAAAATGTTATTGCAAAAATTCCTTTCGCTTGTCTTAATGATGAGGATCAGGTTTAGGTCTAATTCAGTAAAGTGAAACCACATTCACTACATAAAGCACAATGTCCTTTGGGTTCTTTGTTTTGTTTGTGTCGCTCCCGCTGTTCGAAATGATTAGAGGCGCATGCTTATAGGATTATAAGGAAATTTAAATCGTAAAGATCAGGCAAAGAGTAGTGACCAGAACACCCTTAATAGATTAATTACTATAAAGTTAATTGCTTTTTGTTTTCTTCTCTTGTCTATTTACTTGGTCACATAAAAAAATACAGTTTAGACAAAAGTAGAAAAAATAATTCTTGTCCTGTCATCCAGAAGAACATCTGTGAGGTCAGAGGTTAATTTATCCACAGTGTATTTTGTTGGCCACCCATTGATTGCCTAATCTCTACACTTTTGTCCATATACAAGTGAAGTTTTGGGTTTTGTGGCCTCATTGTCATATATCGGAGCAGCACTCTCAAGACTTCAAATATTGTGGATGCCATTTTGATTTAAAGTGGCATTGTTGGTGACGAGAAAGTAATTTAATAAAAGCTATATTGACACGAATAGAGAGTGGCTGAATCCAAGAGCAGTCGGTGGCAGATGTGAAAGGATGAATAGTTTATTGATGAAAGGTAATGGCGGTGGTCCTAGGTGGGTTGGCAGGCGTGGCGGTGTGGACAGGTGGCAGGCAGTGGTGAGGACAGGCGGCTGGCTTGGCGGCAGGAATTACGTTGATCAGGAACACGGGGGGAAAACACACTGGAACAAGGCGACACACAAGTCAAAAAGGGAACGAGGAATAGAGTGACTTACGGGAGGTAAATGGGCCGAGGTACCACTGAAAGTAACTGCAATACTTCGGTGAGGATTTCCTGGAACAGGCAGGTTTATATACTGGAGGTGATAAGGCTGATCGTAGACAGGTACTGAAAACAGAGAAGGGAGGGGAGAGAGAACGTAAAGCGCCCTCCCAGCTTGGTGGGCTCTGGGCACAGGTGGAGACGGGCTTAACCAACGAGACGTGGAAGGTTGGGTGAATTTTCAAGGACAGTGGTTGCTTCAACCGGACAGAAGTCTGGAAAGGACCAATGAAACGGGGAGTGATCTTACGGGATTCAGTCTGAAGTGGGAGGTCGTGAGAAGAAAGCCAGACAGATTGGCCCACCTTGTACTTGTATTCGGGCGTCAGGGAGCAATGACGGTCCGCGAGCTGTTTGTTGTGTGCGGTGGACCGGGTCAATGCCGCACGGACGTCATCCCATCCAGCCTGGATCCGCTGGAGATGATCCTTGACTCCGGGGACTGCCACTGCCCGCTCCTGCTCCTTGAACAATGGCGGTTGGTAACCATAGCAAGCCATGGATGGGGACATACTGGTAGCGGAACTGGTGAGGGATTTGTGGGCGTACTCAATCCACGGGAAGAATGAGCTCCAGGAGGAGGGGTTGCATGCGGCAACACAACGGAGGGCTGTTTCCAGGGATTGGTTTGCCTGCTCCGTCTGGTCGTTGGTCTGCGGATGATAACCTGATGACAAGCTGGCTGCTGCGCCCACCGCTTTACAGAATTCTTTCCACACCAGGGATGAGAACTGAGGACCTCGGTCAGAGACAATATCGATGGCAATACCGTGGAGTCTAAAGACATGCTGGACAAGGAGGTCAGTAGTTTCGAAGGCGGATGGTAGCTTGGGGAGAGGTATGTAATGGACAGATTTGGAAAAACGATCGACAATGGTGAGAATGACAGAGTTAACTTCAGAAGGAGGTAGACCGGTAACGAAGTCCTAAGCAATATGGGACCAAGGGCGGCTAGGGATAGGCAATGGACGCAGCAGCCCAGCTGGGCCACCAGAAATGCTGCTGGATGAACTGAATGGTGCGGGTGATGCCAGGATGACAGGTGAGTTTGGAGGTATGAGCCCACAAAAGAACGTCAGAGCGTGCAGAATCTGGTACGAACAGGCGGTTTGGAGGCCCAGTCTTGGGATCCGGGTGAGTTTTTTGGGCCTCCTGAACCACCAGTTTGATTTGCCAAGTGGCAGCACCAACGAAGCACGAGGAAGGAAGGATGGGTTCCGGTTTGTCAGGGTTGGTGGGGGGTGAGTAGTCGAGACAGGGCATCAGGTTTGCCGTTTTTGGAGCCAGGACGGAAGGAGAGATTGAAATTAAACCTGCTCAAGAAGAGAGCCCTGCGAGCTTGTCGGGGGTTAAGGCGTTTGGCAGAACGGTGGTAAGCTAGATTCTTGTGGTTGGTCCAAATGATAAATGGTTGTTCAGTCCCCTCCAACCAGTGCCTCCACTCTTCCAAGGCCCATATAATGGCCAGCAGCTCTCGGTTGCCGACATCGTAGTTCCTCTCGGCAGGAGACAGACGATGGGTGGCTTCTTTGCCCTGAACGGGGTGATCGAACACTTTACGAAGTTCATTGGAAAAGGAATTGAATGAGTGGAGGAGTTTAGCCATAAGGAAGTGGACCATTTAGCTGCTTTGCCACAGAGGAGGTTAGTGACATACGCTACTTTGGCTTGTTCGGTGGGATAACTGTATGGTTGAAAGTTGAAAACAAGTGAGCAATTGAGTAGAAACTGGCTACATGCATCTAGGTCCCTGGAGTAGGGCTCGGGCGGCGGAACATGAGGTTCTTTATACAGGAGGCATGCTGGCGCTGAGGCTGCGGGCTCTGAAAGCGTACTAATAGGTGGAGGGTTAGCTAGCATCGTCAAAGAAAGGAGGGATACCTGTTGTGTGAGGGAGTGTAGGGATTCCGTGAGTTCTTGGAGAGTCTTTTCTTGTTTTCCTATGTGGGCTCCTTGGAGAGTGAATACATTCATCAGTGCCTCCAGAGTTGCTGGGTCCATAATGGCCGAAGTATTCTGACACGAATAGAGAATGGCTGGATCCAAGAGTAGTCGGAGGCAGATGTGAAAGGATGAATAATTTATTGATGAACTGGCTTGGCAGCAGGAATTACGTGGATCAGGAACACGGAGGGAAATCACACTGGAACAAGGAGACACAGGAGTCAAAAAGGGAACAAGGAATAGAGTGACTTACGGGAGGTAAATGGGCCATGGTACCACTGAAAGTAACTGCAATACTTCAGCGAGGATTTCCTGGAACAGGTAGGTTTATATACTGGTAGTGATAAGGCTGATTGGAGACAGGTGCTGAAAACAGAGAAGGGAGGGGAGAGAGAGAGAGAACGCAAAGCGCCCTCCCGGCTACAATAATGGAACTGCAGGCAGTATATGACATATATAAAGGTTAATAGCCTTGTCAGAATTCCGCATCGTCAGTTGCATTCCTTTTTGCGTTAACCTTGGTTGCTGCTTATTGTAATATTCCCAGTAAGATATGAGAGCTGTGTGTTTACCGTGATTGGTAACATTGGTTTGAATTTACAGTATGTTTGTGCAGCAAACTTTTACATTGTTTGTATTTTTTTTTTAAAGTTTTGAGGATGTTGTCTTATATCTTTTCCATCATATTTTCATTGGTTTGATGTGTATTAAAAGTAGATGTTGCTTACCAATAGTGACACTTCAGCCCTACGTCAGGTTTACACTCATCGTAACTGAGTTTAAAATATTTAGAATTCTGTCCATCAACAGTTTATAATTTTGGAACTTGTGTATTTTACACTTTAAAAAGTCACTGTTTAACATTGTAAAAATAGACAGGAAGAGAATTAGGTCAGCATTTTTACAATTTTCTCTTTACAAACCACCAAAATCGATCTAAAATTACAAAAATATTACATTTTTAGCTTTAATTTCTGAGGTTTCCAAAAGTTTGACATTTACCATTTAGGAATTACACCCATTTTATGCAGTAAAAGTAATACATAAAAAAAGTAAAAACAAAAAATACATAATTTCTAATACTCTGAGTAGTTAAGTCATTTAATATCACTTTCTGGAGCCTTGATAAAATTCTGAGTTTCCTCTCTGGATATGCATATTGTAGTTTTCCTCGTGGAGGAAGCACTTTATCTCCAAGCCATCAAATTACTCTTGTATTAGCATGCGGATCCATGTACTGTGTGTGTGGTGCGGCGGATACAACGCTGTTACTGTACATACCAGTGGGGCAAAATTTCAGAATGGCGAAACACATTTTCAAAAATAGGCAGATTACAAAATATTTACTATATATACATATATAGATATATAAAATTTTGAAAAATATCCTCTTGCAAAGACTGTTTGGTGCCATGAAGGTAGACTGAGATGGGCTGGTTAAGCTGGTGTCCCACATTTTGCAGACATTAACACTATCACTGCCATTGACGGCTTTTGACTCCCAACTGTCGATCAGTCTGAAGCGTGTCTCCATTAGCACATGCAATCCTTCATCCCTTGCTGACTGCCACACAACCTTAATTGAGCATGTTAATTATGCAATAAGTATCATATTTGTGCAAATATGATCACTGAAAATGAATAGTTATTGATCGGCAATACTGTCATTCAACATACTTCTACTCACATTAGCCTGGAATTGATTGCTTGCTGCACTTCCTGTGTGCAATACTGAGAATCGATCTGATTCCTAATGTGTGGTCTAGGCTGGACCATTAGAACCATCCATTATCACACTTGCCAACCAGAGGCTTGTCACTGAGGCCTGGTGGGAAATTGGTAAAGAGTCATTTTGACTGTGAGGCAGAGTCAGATAGGTTCTCCCATTTCTGTCACTAAGCTGTTGCATAATTGGTTCGCCATTGCCTACGCTGTAGAATATGAATGAAAATGTTTTACGATATGTGTGCATCTAAAACTGATGTTAGTCGTCAGCAACATTTGCTATGTACGATATGCATTTAAGGTCCCCTTCCATCAGAATACATTTTTTTGCCAGTGTTTTATGGTAAATATAGTTAAAAATTAGTCTGTGACATGGTTTAAGTTTGACGTCGATGCGGTTTGTCGATTTAATGCAAAAGCCAATAAATGGCATAAGGCCTGCAAAACGGGGGAATCTGGAATCACAGACAGTATCATGTAGTTTTGGCAAATATTCAAGTACCTGCCCACTTTGTGGTTGGTACCCACCCACTCAACTCAGCTGAACGGCAACACGGCATTTCCGGGTTTTAAGCCATACAAATACAGTCTATAAAGTATACATTTGTTGTGTTTTACAACAATGCTTGACTATATTCATAATTGATTATGTAACAGTGGATGGAATAGCGAAGCTTCGATTCATTGTCGCCAGCGATGATCATTGCTGCAGGTTCAATTTAAAGTGGGAGTGGATGACAAGCATAAACCCCTCTCTTTTAATTTTCACCCACGTACGCTTTTCACATTCCCTATTAGTGGGCAAACAATATCTGAATTGTGCTTCACAATGATAATAAGACATTGAAGAATGCAACGTTGTGTAATGCAACGCTTGGACAGTAATGCTACTGTGGACTCCTGAGAAAAGTAAGGCACTTACTTTGTATTTTATGTAACACTGGCCATGTCGGGGTATAGACAGATGACCCCTGTAACCTCGATCCACAAATTATGCCATATCATCCTTCAAGTCAGAATTAAATGTCCTCTTTGGGAAATAAAAACAAGAGTAAAAATATACTGTTAAACTGTTGATTGTCTGTTGGATAGTTTGTTAGGCTTCTTGATTTTATTTGGTTTTGTTGGTTTGCTCCTTTCTCCATCAAGTTTCTAATTGTATTATTAGCGTAAAGAGACTGAAGGGTAAAATTTGTCTTTTTTTTCCTGCATGTTTTTGTCTGTTTTGTTATGCTGAATATTATTTGCGTCTTTGTGTTGATAAATTTACATAAAGTCATTATAGAAATGAAAGATGAAAGATGGCGCCTACCAGTGTGGTCGCCTCGGTAACGCGCTCTCTAGTATTGTCTTTGTTTTTGTGTTTTTTGTGTTTTTCGTCCGTCTTTGGAGACCTTACACGACTCACTTACACATGGGGAGACCTGCTAACCATCAAGGAGTCTACTCCGGACTTTCTGTCACCAACTTTCGAATATCCGCTCAGTTTTTTCCCCGAGTTACTCACCGGAGCGGCGTCCGCGGTTTTCGGCGCATGGAGACGGAAGCGTCGCCACAGAGGGAAGCGAGCAGGCATTCAGGTGAAACTCCGCAAGAGAGGACACAGATTGGCGTTCCCGTCGATCCACCTCGCGAATGTACGCTCCCTACCCAACAAAATGGACGAGCTTCATCTTCTGTTAAAGACCAGTAAAGACTTCGGACGTTCCGCGGCCATGTGCTTCACGGAGACCTGGCTTTGCAACGCTGTACCCGATGGCGCTGTTATGCTTCCCGGTTTCCATATTCATCGAGCGGACCGCGACATGGAATCATCGGGGAAAACAAAGGGCGGCGGGATATGCCTCTATATCAACGAAAAATGGTGTACGGACGTCACGGTGCTCAGCACACACTGCAGCCCGCATTTGGAGTCGCTATTCGTAAACTGTAAACCATTCTACTCCCCACGTGAGTTTGCATCATTCATTCTCGCTGGCGTCTATATTCCGCCTCAAGCTAACACGAACGCCGCATTGCTAACGCTCGCCGATCAAGTCAACGAAATTGAAAAAAAACACCCCGACTCACCCCTCATTATTCTCGGGGACTTTAACAAAGCTAAACTCAACCACGAACTCCCTAAATACAAGCAGCACATCGACTGTCCTACCAGGGAAAATAATACTTTAGACCACTGCTACACCACGGTAAAAAACGCATACCGTGCTATACCTCGCGCAGCCTTGGGCTCGTCTGATCACTGCTTAATTCACTTAATACCGACGTACAGGCAAGAACTTAAATGTGCGAAGCCTACAGTGAAAACAGTCAAAAAGTGGACAAATGAAGCCAAGATGGAACTTCAAAGCTGCTTAGACTGCACAGACTGGAGTGTCTTTGAACATTCAGCTGGCAGCCTGGATGAATATACGGACACTGTCACATCCTATATCAGTTTCTGTGAAGAGGTCTGTGTTCCAACAAAATCATTTCGCACATTCAACAACAATAAGCCGTGGTTCACTGCTAAACTTAAGCAGCTTCGCCAAGCTAAGGAGGACGCATATCAGAGCGGGGACAGGGCCCTGTATAATCGAGCTAGAAACCAGCTGACCAAAGAAATTAACATTGCAAAGAGGATCTATACAGCAAAGTTGGAAAAACAGTTTAGCGCAAACGACTCTAAATCAGTCTGGCATGCATTCCAGTCGCTGACTAATTACAAGCGACGATCCCCCCAAGCTGAGAACAATAGCACACTAGCCAACGACTTGAATACCTTCTACTGCAGATTTGAAAAGGACAGTTTCACACCACACACCAACCCGGCCGCACCCGCGACCACAATCACACCTCTGACCTCTGCGTTAACCATCCATGAACAGGATGTGAGACGCATCTTCAAACAACAAAAGATTAACAAAGCGGCAGGCCCGGACCACGTGTCTCCATCCTGCCTCAAAGTCTGCGCGGACCAGCTCGCGCCAGTCTTCACTCAGATCTTCAACAGATCACTGGAAATGTGCGAAGTTCCATCCTGCTTCAAACGCTCCACCATCATCCCAGTCCCCAAGAAACCTGCAATCTCGGGTCTGAATGACTACAGGCCTGTCGCTTTGACATCTGTGGTCATGAAGTCCTTTGAACGTCTTGTGCTGGACCACCTCAAGAGTGTCACAGGTCCCCTGCTGGACCCCCTGCAGTTTGCCTACCAAGCGAACAGATCTGCGGATGATGCAGTCAACATGGGACTGCACTTCATCCTAGAACACCTCGACAGTGCAGGGACCTACGCGAGGATCCTGTTCGTGGACTTCAGCTCAGCGTTCAACACCATCATCCCTGAACTCCTTTCATCCAAGCTTCTCCAGCTCAGCGTCTCACCTGCCATCTGCCAGTGGATTTACAGCTTTCTGACGGGCAGGACACAGCAGGTCAGGCTGGGGGAGGCCACCTCATCCACACGCAGCATCAGCACTGGGGCGCCCCAAGGTTGTGTCCTCTCTCCGCTGCTCTTCTCTCTCTACACGAACGACTGCACCTCAGCGAACCCGACTGTCAAACTCCTGAAGTTTGCAGATGACACCACTGTCATCGGCCTCATCAAGGACGGTGACGAGTCTGCATATCGACAGGAAGCGGAGCGGCTGGAGCTGTGGTGCGGCCGACACAACCTGGAGCTGAACACGCTCAAGACTGTAGAGATGATCGTGGACTTCAGGAGGCATCCTTCGCCACAGCTGCCCCTCACGCTGTCCAGCTGCCTTGTGTCAACCGTCGAGACCTTCAAGTTCCTGGGAATTACAATCTCCCAGGACCTGAAGTGGGCGACCAACATCAACTCCGTCCTCAAAAAGGCCCAGCAGAGGATGTACTTCCTGCGGCTTCTGAGAAAGCATGGCCTGCCACCGGAGCAGCTGAGACAGTTCTACACAGCGGTCATCGAATCAGTCCTGTGTTCTTCCATCACAGTCTGGTTTGGTGCTGCTACAAAAAAGGACAAACTCCGACTGCAACGGACAATCAAAACTGCTGAAAGGATTGTCGGTACCCCCCCTACCCACCCTTGAGGACTTGCACGCTGCCAGAACTAAGACAAGGGCGTGCAAAATCCTCTCGGACCCTCCCCACCCTGGTCACCAGCTCTTCCAGCTCCTTCCCTCAGGTAGGCGCTACCGATCAATGCAAACTAGAACTAGTAGACATTCCAACAGCTTCTTCCCTCTTGCAATCAACTTCTTGAACAGCTAACTTACAATTCCATTACAACAAGCTGGCAATTTTTTGACTTGAGTTCGTTGTCACATTTCTGTATTATGTATTACTCGTGCACTCACTGTAGTTGTCTCGCCGTGCTGCACTATTTGCATATAGTGGCCACTCATGCCAGAGTAGCATCTGCTCCATTTGCACACTGATTGAGGAGTATCTGTAACATTTGCACAACCATTGTCCCAGATTATCGCAGTACTCGTCACTTTAAACCGCATACACTCCTTGAAGTCTCTGTGCCCTTTGCACAATGGTCATTGCACCGGACTATTGCGATATTAGCCATTCGAACTGAGGACTCTGCATCTTTTTGCACAATTGTTGTTTGTTGTTGTTTTTTGTCAATGTCTTTATGTCTCCAAAGTGTTCTGTAAATTGACTGTCTGTTGTACTAGAGCGGCTCCAACTACCGGAGACAAATTCCTTGTGTGTTTTGGACATACTTGGCAAATAAAGATGATTCTGATTCTGATTCTGATTCAAATGATTGATTTGAACCGTATTTTATCCTTAATGGAATGATTATACGAGTATTAAACAAATCGGTGTACAAGTTTGAATTCATATAGAATTTTCTCTAATACACACGATCAAATATGCATAGATCCCCACTAATATTAGTTAAATGTGACTGAGCAAGTTTAACCTTGACCAGAAAGATTTTGTAGCCAACACGATTTTGTCATGATTCTGACTAAATATTTGACCACTCATCTTGGCAGAAAGTTCATTTAAATCAGTCAGTTTTCGGTACCCCGTACTACCGAAGCACCACCCACAGGACTCCCCAAGGGACACAGTTGAACGCCTTCTCCAAGTCCACAAAACACATGTAGACTGGTTGGGCAAACACCCATGCACCCTCGAGGACCCTGCCGAGGGTGTAGAGCTGGTCCACTGTTTCACAGCCAGGACGATAACCACACTGCTCCTCCTGGATCTGAGATTCAACTTCCCGACGGACCCTCCTCTCCAGCACCCCTGAATAGACCTTACCAGGGAGGCTGAGGAGTGTGATCCCCCTGTAGTTGGAACACACCCTCCGGTCCCCCTTCTTAAAAATGTCCAGAGGCACTGTCCCCGATGCCCACGCGATGTTGTAGAGGCGTGTAAACCAGGACATCCAGAGCCTTCAGGAACTCTAGGCGAATCTCATCCACCACCTTGCCACCGAAGAGCTTTTTAACCAGCTCGGTGACCTCAACCCCAGAGATAGGAGAGCCCGCCTCAGAGAACCCAGACTCTGCTTCCTCATGGGAATGCGTGTCCACCAGGGTGAACCCCAACATACAGGCGCCAAGCAATAAGTATAGCCACACCTGCTCGGCGCCTCTCACCGTGGGCAACTCCAGAGTGGAAGAGAGTCCAACCCCTCTCAAGATGACTGGTACCAGAGCCCAAGCTGTGTGTGGAGGTTAGTCTGACTATATTTAGTCGGAACTTCTCGACCTCACACACCACCTCGGGCTCCTTCCCTGCCAGAAAGGTGACATTCCACGTCCCGAGAGCCAGCTTCTGTGGCCGGGGATCAGATCGCCAAGGTCCCCGCCTTCGGCCACCGCCCAGCTCGCACTGCACCCGACCCCTATGGCCCCTCCCACAGGTGGTGAGCCCATGGGAACGGGGACCCATGTTACCCTTTCGGGCTGTGTCCGGCCGGACCCCATGGGTGCAGGCCCGGCCACCTTTGAACGCTTTGTAACTTTGTGTTTTAAAAAGTGCTGTAGTATAAATTAAACCTTTGTAATCACTGCAGACAATTGATATATTTCTCATTGATACTGCTCCACCTGTTGACAGGTATTTTGACTCACTCCTCTTCTCCAGATGTGTTTGAAGGGTGTCTTCGTTTTTTCCAGCCTGTTCTTCCTCAGATATTAAACACTTCAGAATAGTTCAATGTTTTTTTTCTTGCTCATTCTTGTTTTTTTTTTTTTTTTTCCCAAACCTGAGACAGTTTTGCGAAAGAAGAGTGGGCCAAAATATTAAGTCAAGGGTACCATAATTTTTGTCCATTTTTTTTTTTTCATTGGTTTGTTTTCAAATGATTCTGTTGGCCCACAATTATTATTACTTTTACTTTGGTCAGTTTCAAGTAATTTTAGTGAACATTTGTCAGTTTCAAGTTATTTTAGTGACCATATATATAATGTACAAAGTTCCTCCAGACTTTTTGCTCCCTGCGCAAGCTTTCTGTGTAGCCTAATCTACTAGACATCTTTGCGCTGTATCGCGTGGAAAGTTTGATGTGGCGAGAAACCCGCTTGTAAATCATCCATATTGGATGAGACATGCAGCAGATGAGCCTGGGCCCTCCAGTCAGACCTGGCATTAATTAAATATCAATTGGCCCTGCTTCCATACCTTATTTCATGGCACATTCACACCTTCTCTGGGAATATTAAAGTAAAGTTAAAATGAAGGTTGTGGCCTTGCAGTTTCTTATCATTTGCAGCACAGTTCAGCCAAGTCATCGTGGTCCTCACACTGGAATTTCTGACTTGATTTCAATTAAGGGCATGGATCAAAACATGGCATTGTTGTGCTGATTAAGATGAGGTTTTAGTTAAATTAATAGTGCTAGATGCTACTCAGTTATATTAATAAATATGTCAATTGTAGAAAATAGGATCATTGTTTGAGTCAAAGTTAACTATTTGCACATTTCCCAACCATCCATCCATTTTCTTCCGCTTATCTGGGATCGGGTCACGGGGGCAGCAGCTTATGCAGGGAAGCCCAGACTTCCCTCTCCCCAGCCACTTCGTCCAGCTCTTCCGGAGGAATCCCGAAGCATTCCCTGGCCAGCCAGGAGACATAGCCTCTCCAACGTGTCCTGAGTCGTCCACAGGGCCTCCTTCCAGTGGAATGTGCCTGGAACACCTCACCAGGGAGGCGTCCAGGGGGTATCCTAACCAGATGCGCGGGCCACCTCATCTGGCTCCTCTTGATGCAGAGGAGCAGCGGCTCGACTCTGAATCCCTCCCGAATGACCGAGCTTCTCACCCTATCTTTAAGGGAGAGCCCAACACCCTCTGGATGAAACTCATTTTGGCCGCTTGTATCCGTGAGCTTGTTCTTTCGACCCACAGCTCGTGACCATAGGTGAGGGAAAGGGATTTCCCAGGACTCAAAAGTTAAAGGTGCCTTCCCAATCTGTACAAGTGTCACAAATTCTTCAGCTTTGATCAGTAGTACAATGTGCAGTTCCAGCTCCCAAGCCAAGACTCATATTATGTCGTGTCTCTGCAATTTTAGCTCCCTCCACCAGTCACATACAATACATTGTAATATCACTATTGACAAAATGTTTGTTGTTTTGAATTTTCCATTAAATTATTTTTAATAACAGATATAAAACATTCTTACTGGTAGCGTGGAACTTTCTTTATCAGAATATTAACCACAGCAGCAATAACAGCAAAACACTAAATCACAGAACATAACAACAATTATGAATAACAAATGGACGATGCTCAGTAGCACTAACCCCAACATATGTTGGATGTTATAAACTGTCATAAAATTGCCTGCATTAAACCTGACCTCTATCAGTATACTTGACGTAAAACGTGATAAGAAAAAACAGCAACACTTAAGGGTACACAGTATATATTTGGGTATATATTTGAATGTACATTTTACTGTATTTGTGCTGAGGTTCTAAACATCCCGAGTTGGGCAACATCAGCCATAGTTGTCCACAGAGCTGACAAGTAAATGCCATAAAGTATCATGAGGGATTGCCCCTACAGCTATTCTTCCATTTGGCAATTACTGAATACAGACAGGCGGCACGGTGGCCGACTGGTTACAGCGTCAGCCTCACAGCTCTGAGGACCCGGGTTCAAGCCTGTGTGGAGTTTGCATGTTCTCCCCGTGCCTGCGTGGGTTTTCTCCTGGCACTCTGGTTTCCTCCCACATCCCCCCAAAAAAAACATGCATTAATTGAAGACTCTAAATTGCCCGTAGGTGTGACTGTGCGTGCAAATGGTTGTTTGTTTGTATGTGCCCTGCGATTGGCTGGCAACCAGTTCAGGGTGTACAACTGGTTAGCACATCTGCCTCACAGTTCTGAAGACCGGGGTTCAAATCCTGGCCCCGCCAGTGTGGGGTTTGCATATTTTCCCTGTCCCTGGGTGGGTTTTCTCCGGGCACTCCGGTTTCCTTCCACATCCCAAAAACATGCGTGGTAGGTTGATTGAAGACTCTAAATTGCCCATAAGTGTGAATGTGAGTGCGAATGGTTGTTTGTTTATATGTGGCCTGCGATTGGCTGGCGACCAGTTCAGGGTGTACCCCGCCTCCCACCTGAAGATAGCTGGGATAGTCTCCAGCAGCCCGCGACCCTAGTGAGGATAAGTGGTAAAGAAAATGGTTGGATGGATGGATGGATACACACATTATTTATAGCAGTTGTGTTAAGCCTGTTGTCAATGAGTTGTGGTTGTGTTGCAGCTAAATGCTGTTTTATTTGAGTTTGCTTTGTAAGAGATGCCCTCTTGGTGCTTTAAGGGCGGGTGGCTTTGATTTACCTGTCTCAACTCTAATCCTTTTTCACTGCTATGATTTAGAACTGTAACGCTGGCCGATAGAGCTTCCAATTGTTATTACTTCATTTGTATCTTTTTAAAATTTGCACTCATACTTTCAGGAATTCCATATCCACAATTTACTCCATAGACACGGATTGATAGATCTGGGAACTAGCTGGCCACACATAGAGACTGAACTTAACAAAGTGGCAGTTGGGGAAAGATTCAAACCGGCAGCAGTGGTATGACTATACTGGCTGAGAGGAACAAGGGCAGTGGTGCAAAGTGAAGCTCCATCTTCATCCCCAAACTATTACGTCCATTATTGCACGGAAAACAACTTTATTCATCAAAGAAGTTGTAGGATACATGTGTTATAACATTTGTTGCAGTATTGCATACGGCGTATGCTACAAGGGTGTGGAAATTAGACTTTAAACCAATCTGATCGCCGTTATCGGTATTGGCCGATAATTAGCATTTTACGCTGATCGGTTGATTGGCTTTCATGTCATAAGTCGCCGATCCGATCAATGACGTCATCGATCGGCTCCGCACAAGGCATTTAACTCAGCGTCTTCGTCGTGTATGAATCCAAAAGCTAGTTTATTTTTAACCTTGTCTTGCTGCGCAGTACTGTAACTATCTGACGGCCAATAAAGTTTTTTCAAAGTTCAAAGTTTAGAAGACACTGGTGAGGCCAGCCATGATGTACGTATTAGAGACAGTGGCACTGAAGAGACAACAGGAAGCAGAGCGAGAGGTGGCAAAAATGAAGATATTGAGGTTCTCTGTAGGAGTGACCAGGTTGGATAGAATTAGAAATGAGCTCATGTTTTGGAGACAAAGTTAAAGAGAGCATACTTGAATGGTTTGGACACATCCAGAGGACAGAGAGCGAGTATAAAACTAGAAAGATGGACAGGATGGAGTTGCCAGGCAAGAGAGCTAGAGGAAGACCAAAGAGAATGTTGATAGATGTAGTGAGGAAAGACATAAGGGCAGTTGGTGTAAGAGAGGAGAATGCAAGAGGTAGGCTTACATGGAAAAGGATGACGCGCTATGGCTACCCCTAACGGCACAAGCGGAAAGGAAAAGACGATTTATGTAAGAAAATCTTTAGTAAATCGTTAAAACTTGGTAGAAAATAGCAAAAACAGCTTGCCAGCAGTCCCTACAATATGTTGTACTGTCTTACATATGTGCATAGTGAAAAGCTTTGCTTTTTAACTTGCATTAGTTATCATAATACATAATAAATCGTTCCGTACCAGTTCAAATGTGAAAGGTACCCATTCCTAGTCAAAATATATTTTAACAGGAAACCTGTCTGTGGCACAAAAAAGGTTAGGGACAGCTGCGATACAAAAATAAATCCATGCATCAATCCATCCATCCATCTTCCGTTCCGCTTATCCTCACTAGGGTCGCGGGCGTGCTGGAGCCTATAACCAGCTATCTTCGGGCGGGAGGCGGGGTACACCCTGAACTGGTCGCCAGCCAATCGCAGGGCACATAGAAACAAACAAACATTCGCACTCACATTCACACCTACGGGCAATTTATAATTTTCAATTAATGCATGTTTTTTGGATGTGGGAGGAAACCGGAGTGCCCGGAGAAAACCCACGCAGGCACGGGGAGAACTTGCAAACTCCACACACGTGAGGCCGGGATTTCAACCCCGGTCCTCAGAACTGTGAGGCAGATGTGCTAACCAGTCGCTCACCGTGCCGCCACAAAAATAAATTAGTTGAAAAATACAAATATATCCTAAAATAATGTAAAGAAAAATTTTATCAGTTCAGAAGTGCATTTCTAAAACAAATGGGGGGTGTAAGGGAAGAGATTCTGAAAATATTGCATGGCACAAGTAAACGTCCAGAGAAAAGTGTAATTTAAACAAGGAAGACGTGTTGAGAATTATTTATTGTTTGTTGTATTCCTTCCTTCTAGCCTTACTGCTAGATATAGTATATCCTTTAAAGTAGACCCATAATACTTTATATATTTGGCTACTGGGATTCATTGAAGTAGATGCTGATCTACCGTCTCTTCACAGACATTTTATAGAAAGTCAGCAGCCCTATTCACCTTGGAGTCCCTTTGATGATGTCGAAGGGATTGTCCTAATCCTGAGAGGAAAGGCTGGAGGGTAATATATCCTCACTGAGGGGAGAAGCCACTTAATGGATCACGAAGTTAATCAACTACTGGGAGAACCAGATTGAGCTTCAGGAATGGGTTAAGCCATTAGACTGAGGTCCTTTTGGGACAGACACGTGTACATGCACAGACACACACTGTTCTTCCCTTATGCGTCATTACCATTTTAAAACATTTCAATGTATTCTAAGTGTGGTGAGATTCAGACCATAAATCAACCTTTTTTAAACACCTGCTATTTATGTGTACTTAGGGTTTTGAGGTGCCTGTAAGTGTATGATGTCCTTAGAGTGGTTGCCTTGCTATGTCAAGATAAGCATGCAAATTCAAATCCTGATTTGTTTTCACAGAGGGAGGATTTGAAAAGAATTCCAAGAATGACTCCAGAGATGTGTGACTTTTTTTCTATGAATCTTTAAGTATATTACCCTCCGTGCCAACATTGTGCCTAACCTTCCTCCGCGTCGTGTCGAATTTACGCCAGTCACAAAAAATAGAGCTCATAGTGTACACTCATTGCACGACTTTGTTAGCCTTTGACTGTGTCTTTGTCACGTCCATGTCATTTAGCTTGAAGTTAGATAGAGATTTAATTGGTTGTTACCAAAAATAGTTTATTAATCAAACAGAGTTGTGCCTTCTTTGGGACGATATTCCAGAATTTAATGAATCAATCGACAATACAAATATACATTCCACTTCACAGCTGTTGGGGGAGCTAAATACATGCAGTTCTTTCCTGATTTTAATTTAAATAACCTGAGTAAAGAAGGACATGTAGACACACCAGTTGGTTTATTTTATTTTTTTAACCTCCTGGCTCACTAGCAGCTTCTGGCAGTTCTTCATTCTTACCATGGAGAGGAGCTATGAGTGGCTTAATCAACCATAAGCAATTCCACAGCTGGTCTGATAAATTTGGGCCATGCCTGTTGCTGTATGATCCCAGGAAAAAAAACCTCAGAGCCGCCCATGTTTATTAAAGGTTAATGGAAGGTTAATAAGAAAGAGATCAGAATACATTTAGAAACTTTATTATGAAAACTGTTTTCTCAAAAGAGTTACATCATAACTGGGTACGATGTGATCATGCTAAAGAGCAATAATTTCCTTGCCCATCAAATGAAAGTGTTTTTATTTTATTTATGAGACTGACAAATTTGTGATCAAGGTCTTTCATTAAAATATCATGATGTTTTTGCTCTCGAGTTTGATTAGGTTTTTTGTTTTTTCAATTATTTTTATCAACACCTTTTGCAATGTGTTTTGCTGTCTGCATGTGTTATTATGGGCAGAATTAACTCGACTGAGGTATGCCATGCTGCCATGCCCAGCGTCCAACCATCTCATCTCGACTGCAGTTGGAGATTTTACATAGTACTGAAGTCTTACAGTAAAATAGTAACTTATGTTCAGGCAACAGTCACCTTACAGAATATTAAACTATCCTTCCATCCATTTTCTGAGCCGCTTCTCCTCACTAGGGTCGCGGGAGTGCTGGAGCCTATCCCAGCTATCATTGGGCAGGAGGCGGGGTACACCCTGAACTGGTTGCCAGCCAATCGCAGGGCACATAGAAACAAACAACCATTCGCACTCACATTCACACTTACGGGCAATTTAGAGTCTCCAATTCATGCATTTTTTTGGGATGTGGGAGGAAACCGGAGTGCCCGGAGAAAACCCACGCAGGCACGGGGAGAACATGAAAACTCCACACAGGCGGGGCCGGGGATTGAACCCCGGTCCTCAGAACTGTGAGGCTGACGCTCTAACCAGTCGTCCACCGTGCTGCCAATATTAAACCAGATGACAAAAATTAATCACAAAATCCCACCTCATCATCTGAAACTGCAACATTTAGATTAACATTTGCAAAAAAACATATTTCAATCACATAGGGAATACTTTTAAGCACTTTTAATCTTCTTTTATTCGAGCATGCACTCAGACACGAGGACATCCCTTGATTCTTCTACCCATAGCGACACGGATTTGTGAAAGCCGTGACAGAGCGGAATGACCTTCTGCTGTTCATGTCTATTTGGCTTTTTGGATGAACTTTTGTGAGGGCTAACAAAAAAGGTAGAAAGTGGAGAAAGACGGCTTTGATGTGAGCAGCATGCATCCATCTGATCAGGCCTGTTATGAGTATTTTTGTTTTACTTTGGAGAAAGGAGCTGTGCATTAAACATTCACAAGATTCTCCTTTTGTTAACGCTTTCTGAATCCGTCTGTTACAATATTAATGAAATTGTTTTGATCATGACTTTTGTACAGTAACTTGACAGAAATTGCCCCACCCCCTCGCCCTCCCGGTTGTTTTGCTATATGGGAAACATTTTAATTTTCCATGTGCAGTAGTTGCTCCAAAGTTATTAATAACAAAACTATGTTACGTTGGTATATTTGGACAACAATTTAAATCATATTAGAAAATTAGAGCTGGACATTTGAAATCCTTTAGCTGCAAAAGTTAAATTAAATCAGTCAGTAGGCAGACTGCCCTGATTCAAGGTGACTGGTTTAGAGGAGTCGTCAAATAACTCTGTGTCTGGTTTAGCTATTGACCTTGTATAACTTTAGGCACTTTATACTTCCTTCGGTTTGCTGTAATTTATGACTTTATAATTTCTCTAAATTTTTAAATAGTTGATGTCGTTAGCAAAAATAATTACAAACCCTAATTCCAATGACATTGGGACGTTGTGTAAAACGTAAATAAATACAGAATATAATGATTTGCAAATCCTTTTCAACCTATGTTCAATTAAATACACTACAAAGACAAGATATTTAATGTTCAAACTGAAAATTTGTTAGTTTAATGAAAGTAAAAATTTTTTTTGCAAATATTCTCTAATTTTGAATTGATGCCTGCAAAACGTTCCAAAAAGCTGGGACAGGGGCAACAAAAGACTGGGAAAGTTAAGGATTGCGTATAAATGGAGCATCCTCGAAAGGCTCAGCAAGGTTGAGCGAGGTTCAGCACTTTGTGTACAGCTAATGTTCAAACTGAAAATTTGTTAGTTTAATGAAAGTTAAAAATATTTTTGCAAATATTCTCTAATTTTGAATTGATGCCTGCAAAACGTTCCAAAAAGCTGGGACAGGGGCAACAAAAGACTGGGAAAGTTAAGGATTGGGTATAAATGGAGCATCCTCGAAAGGCTCAGCAAGGTTGAGCGAGGTTCAGCACTTTGTGTACAGCTGTGTGAGCAAATAGTCCAACAGTTTAAGAACAATTTTTCTCAATGTGCAATTGGAAGGAATTTGGGGATTTCTTTATCTACGATTCGTAATAGCATCAAAAGATTCAGAGTATTGAGAGAAATCGCTTCATGTAAAGTGGCAAGGCCGAAAACCAACATTGAATGCCCATGACCTTCAATCCCTCAGGCAGCACTACATTTAAAACCGGCATCATTGTGTTAAGGATATTGCCACATGGACTCAGGAACACTTCAGAAAAGCATTGTCAGTTAACACAATTCGTTGATAGATCTATTAATGCAAGTTAGAACTCTACCATGCAAAGGAAAAAAAAGCATAACAACAACCACTAACGCCGCCGGCTTATCTGGGCCCAACCTCATCTGAGATGGACTGACATAAAGTGGAAAAGTGTGCTGTGGTCTGATGAATCCACATTACAAATTGTTTTTTGAAAGCATGGACGTCGTGTCCTCCGGGCCAAAGAGGAAAAGGACTATCCGGATTGTTATCAGTGCAAAGAAAGCATCTTTGATGGTATGGGGGTTTGTTAGTGTCCATGGCATGGGTAACTTGCACATCTGCGAAGGCACTAATAATGCTGAAATTTACATACAGGTTTTGGAGCAACATATGCTGCCATCCAAGTAAGGTCTTTTTCAGGGACGTCCCTGCTTATTTCACCAATAAAATGCCAAGACACATTCTGCATGTGTTCCAACAGTGTGGCTTTGTAGTAAAATAGTGCGAGTACTTGACTGGCCTGCCATTCCATACCGTCTTCCATTGAAAATGTGTGGCACATTGTGAAGCGCAAAATACGAAAAAGGAGACCCTGGACTGTTGAGCAACTGAAGTTGTACATAAGGTGAGAATGGCAAAGAATTCCACCTACAAAGCTTCAACAATTAGTGTCCTCAGTTCCAAAGTGCTGATTTAGTGTTGTTAAAGGAACACATGTAACACAGTGGTAAACTTGCCCTTGTACCAGCTTTTTCCAGAACACATTGCAGGCATCAAATTAAAAATGAGTGAATATTTCCAAAAATAAATAAATAAATAAAATTGATTAGTTTTAACTTTAAATATCTTGTCGTTGTAGTGTATTCAAATGAATATAGGTTATAAGAGATTTGCAAATCATTGTATTATTATTGTATATTGTATTATATTGTATTATTGTATTATTATATAGGTGATAAGATATCAACATGTAATATTAGTCACAAACTTATGAACAGTGCCTTTGTTTTTGGCACAAACTCTCAGTTGATGTAACCAATATTAAGCAACATTCTTGCTGTCTTAAAAAGAAAACTTCAAAGAAAACTGTCATGACAAAACACCATCAATAAACAGTAGTTGATGAATGTTGTCACATACTAAAAACAAACTTGAAAGATTATACGCTCACAAGACACTTATTACTGTAGATGTACCAACTCATCTGCCTGATCCAACAAATCTGCCTTTACGGATAGAATAATGCTGTTCTTGAGAATAGTTTTTAATTGACAACATGGTTTTATTTGTTGTCTGCAGTAGAACATCCTACTGAGAGGTGTTATCAATATTTGGGTTAATCTATTCCACTATGAGTCACTGATGGTGTAGTGGTACACTCGCCTGACTTTGGTGGGGGCAGCGTGGGTTCAGTTCCCACTCAGTTAGTGCGAATGGTTGTCCATGTCTATATTTGCCCTGCGACTGACTGGCGACCAATTCAGGGTGTAGTCCGCCTTTCGCCCGAAGTCAGCTGGGATAGGCTCCAGCGCCCCGTGACACTAACCAGGATAAGCGGTGTTGAAAATGGATGGATGTTATATTCCACTATGAGAGGTTCGAAATCTTAACAGCTCTATATAACAGCCCTCAGTGTGATGCAATGCAGCAAAGCCAAGTAGTACCACATTAATAAACAGCTATGGTGACCCATATTATCTTTGTAAAGGATGAA
Source organism: Phyllopteryx taeniolatus (assembly GCF_024500385.1). Classification (NCBI taxonomy): domain Eukaryota; kingdom Metazoa; phylum Chordata; class Actinopteri; order Syngnathiformes; family Syngnathidae; genus Phyllopteryx; species Phyllopteryx taeniolatus. Next base: position 17,860,024 of record NC_084503.1, read on the forward strand.
TTTTTGGACACAGCTCTCGTATTGAATGTCATTGGATGGATCTGATGTACCGGATATTGAGTGTATATATTGGAAACGCACCACACAAATGGAAATATTTCTGGCTTGACCAAAAATAGATAGCAACTCACAATATCCTAACATAAAATAGGAATATACCTCCTCTGCCTGAGTGTACATAGAGCTGCTAATTATATTCTATAGGCAGCACGGCTGGTTGTGTCTTGGAGGGGCTATCAAGCATAGAGGTTATTGTTACCGTTTGAAGCATACTAAACCCAGCTTCAGATACCTTTTCTCTTCATGCATCACTCCCTCACATTCAGCTGATGCACACACCAATCTGTTACTGCTGTACAGTAAATGTATATGAGTAGGCCTGTCACGATAACAATTTTTTAAGACGATATACTGTCCCAAAAACTATCACGATAAACGATATTGTTGATTTTTTAAAGCCTCTGAAATCATGAAAAACAAGGCCCAGCCTTAATATTTTTTATTATGTTATTTGTTGTGCCTTTAAATCATTATTATTATTATTAATAATTATTATTATTATTATGCTTATTATTATTGTTGTTGTTATTATAATTTCCTTTCTTGTTTTTCTATTAAATTGTTTTTTTTTTTACTCTGTGATATGGATCCCCTGGGTCTGAAATAAAGAATAAAGAGCCAGACCAGGCTGGTTTACATGGAGCCTTCCATTCCAATTCTAATTGGTTTAGAAGCCCAAACCAAAAGAAAACACCTCAGTCAGAATAAGCAGGGCAAATTGGAATGGAATTTCATTCGGTTTCACAGGGGTGGAATATTCCTTCTGCCAAATCAGATGTAAACTTGCGGCATGTATACCGTAATTCAGAATAGAGCCGGGAAAAGCTGTCTGTGTATGTTCGTCTCGAAGTAAATGCGCGGTGATGTCATTGTTTACGCACGCTGTAAATATGACGCCTCTCGACGGAGCTCGTATGTGACGTAGAGCTTGTTTTTAACTCCTTATAAGTTGTTTTTAGCAAGCATTTTTTTAATATATAAAAATAAATACAATCCCAACTACTGTGCTGAATAAACGACGGACCTCCATCTTGATGTTTGACGTGACGTTCATGACGAAGTGCGCATGTCACACGGCTGTTCCGAGTAGTACACATGTATACATCCAATCAGAATAGATCCTCTTACATAAACAGTTGACCAGAGATCTTCAAACAGAATTATTTCAATAGGAATGACAACAAAGTCTCCATGTAAACCTGGCTACTGTGTGGTTGGGCCGCTGAAGACGAGCCCGTCACCTTTCAATCAAATATATGTTGATGTTTGCTGTAGTCAACTATTGGCTGAATAACATGTGCCACTGAGGTTATGCTTAAAAAACAGTTAACATCCCCATGTGTGTTAATTGGGGACTAACACTCACAACAACTAGGAGCGAAGCTCTAACATTTCAAACGACACAGCCACGGTGGAGCGAGCTGTTCAGCTGCTTAACTCATTAGCTAGTCGTTAGCTCACGAGCTAGCTCGTTAGCTCGCGAACACAACAAAAACGTAACTTTACCATAAGTGCCTTTGTTGTCTGAATCTAGGCGTTGCATATTGAGCAAGGGTGTGGAGTATTGGATGGCGTCATCATCCGCCATTGTTCCATGAGTTCACCAGCGATTAATGACAGAGCATTCCAATTGGCTCACTGTGTGAGCCGCATGTCGGCTCTCCACAACAATTTATCGAGTCCGTAAAAACTAAACTCAAAAATATGACGTTTCTAAATTGACTCATATTGAAAAGGAGAAAAACAAAAGGATCATCCATCCATCCATTTTCCATAGCGCTTATCCTCACAAGAGTCGCTGCCGTGCTGGAGCCTATCCGAAGCCAATCGCAGGGCACATATCAACAAACAACCTTTCAGACTCACATTCACACCTATGGGAAATTTAGAGTCTTCAATTAATGAACCATGCAAGTTTTTGGAATATGGGAGGAAACCGGAGTACCAGGAGAAAACCCACGCAGCACAGGGAGAACATGCAAACTCCACACAGTGAGGCTGGATTTGAACCTGGGACCTCTGAACGGTGAGGCAGCTGTGCTAAAGAGTCGTCCACCGTGCTGCATGAAAGGATCATTCAAGGGCAAATTAATGGAACACTGCAATTCAATAGGATTTTTTGGAGATAAACAGTTTGTTTGTTCTGTATTCTCTGAATGTCAAAGCCTAATGAAAATGGGCTGCCATCTCCAGCACAGTTATTTTCAATTGTTCTGCCTGCACACAGACGTCCGTCTAAGTGGTCTCGGGTGGTTTCTTGCTATTGAGCATCTCTTCTCAGTTCTTCTTGTGCTCGGGTAAACAAAACAAATGAAGGAGAAATCTACTGGCTTAGAAGTAAGCACTTGTGTTTCTTGTTTACACTTATCCCGACTGCTGCTATATGTTCAAATATGCCAAACTTGGCTTGGCCTTGTGTGATTAACTTTTTGTTTGTGAATATACACTTAGTGGACACGTCCTTAGATACACCTGCACATACATGTAATCTAATTAGGTAATTAAATGTTTGAAAAAAAATAATAAAAATAAATAATACTCAGCTTTGAATGCCATTTTTTAAAACAATGTATTCATTACTGTAGTTGTAGTTTCCAGTGATGTAGTCTGCATCTGTAGTGGCTCATAATGAAAGCTGTTTTAAATATTTTATCCCCAAGATACTGCTGATCATAATTAGTACCTGAAGTGAATTGGCACCAGTGTACACACTTACTAACCACAAATTGAGGTACATCAGAACCATAATGGCATACAAGAGATTCTGCCTTCACAACGGAGCTGAGTAGAGTAGCCAAAATTTGCACTCAAGTAGGAGTACTGTTACTTTTGAAAAATATGACTTCAGTAAAAGTATAAAGTAGTGAAACGGCACAATAGGCTCACCAGGCAGAGATGGCGTGACGAAGCTCTTCTTTTTCATAGTGTGTAAGGTGAACATAGATTGAATGTGAGGCCATTAGATCACAAATAAAGCTCAGTACACACTGTACATCCAAGGTTCAATAGACAATCTGATTATACTTCAAAAATAATCTTCATTAAATACTGCACCATATATAACAAAGTAAGAGTGCCGTAGCACTTAAAAATGTGAATCTAATTCAAGTGCTAATTAGCAGGTAAAATCCTTGAGCCAGTAAATAAAAGACAGCTTAATTCGATTTAATTTCAATTTCAATTTAAATCACAGTGCTAATATTCCATGACAAAAGCCACTTGAATGATAACATGTACAAATCCTATTCAGGGTTAGAATAGTTTGGGATTTTCCTTAATAGTTAGTTTTTATTTCATTTTGACTTTTCTTTTCAAATTCAGTTAGTTTTAATTAGTTCTTCGTTGTAGTTCGTTTGTAGTTTTTTTTTTTTTAAATGGTTCGTTTTCGTTTGTTAGTTTTGAATAGTTTAAGTATTAGTTGTAGTTTTTTTATTGTCAAGTGTGGTATTTAAAAAAAAATCATGGTAAGTATTGTGTAAGAAAAACTCAACAAAGAAATACCATTTCAAGAAATTCATTAACTTACTAAGCAACCATCCACAAATGAAATACAGGTACTGTGTAACAGTCCACAGAATTTGAAGTGCAATAAGTGCAGTGCATAATACTGCTTCTAAGGTTAGATTAGATGCATCACAACATACAGTAAAACCACTCATGAGACACATGCTGTAGTATGGCGTTTAAAAACATTTGTTTATATGTTTAACTTACAAAACAATTCAAGGTCCTATTTTCATGTTTTCCTTCACTTGTTAAATTGCTAACTTCTCAAGTGGACTTTCAGATTTGTGACAGAAAGACAGCTATCTTGGTTTTATCTCCTTTATGAATGTGCATCCAGTGTTTTGTTTTTTTTAGTCCAACATGCAAAGCTTTTCCTGTTTTCCTACTGTTGCTGAAGTAGTGTTGTGAAAATGTCCTGTTATTGCAGTAGTTCAATCACCTGCTGTGTCAGCGAGACAAACTCCTTGTCTGCTTTCAAATCTCCCTTTCGTGGCAGGAAACAGCGACATTTTGACACTCTCAACAGTTGTCCGTTTATCAGAGTTTTTCCCAAAAGACAAATAACCGACGCGCGGGTTCCGTGAAGGTGCTAGCTAGTCGGTAGCTGTCTTAGCCATTTCCGTTAGCAACACGTAGCAACAAAAACAACTTGGATGTAAAAGTTAGCTTTGCGGCAAAATTTGAGCTTGGTCTGGAGCAGTGAATAGGATGGTGCTGCCCAATCATGTCACTTCTAGGCGACGCACCGTAAGTAAACTACTGATCCCAAAGGACTGTTCGACCTTCCCTCCATATCCGGTCTATATTTAAAATCAATGCCGAAAGCTCATGTATGAAATTAATTTACAAAGACAAAAACAAAGGACATTTTTGCTATAATTATTGTGAGTTTTAGTTAGTTTTGAAAACTTAAAATGTAATTCGTTAGTTAGTTTAAAAAAAAAAAAATCTCATTATTTTATTTCGATTACGAAAATGTATTTTCAATTTTTGTTTTAGTTATTTATTTCGTTTTCATTTACTGTACTAACCTTGATCCCAATATACTGTCGATTTAAAAATTTTTTTAGGACAAATATTGTTAGCTCCAGCACTAAATCAACTACTGTGCAAATCCCATTCCTGACATTGGTGTTTAGCAACTACAAGCTGCAGCTATCGCTAACATACGATCACAAACAATTCAACTGACTCACTAGTTCCCTCTTTGTTTCACTCACATAGGTGAAAACATCTATGGCAGTGTGCCAAAGAGTTAAGGCAGAAACTGTGCCAAAATAGCAGTTCATAGCAGCTAAAATCGCCTACCAGCAGTTCCACCTCACACACAACACATGACATCTCATTGCGAAGCATGCCACGCTCCATGATAAAGAAGAAATTACCTCGGCAGAAGGACGTGAGTAATGCAATCGTGGTTCAAAATTACATATTTTGTGCAGTATGATGCCAAGGCAGAGCGCCATACCCAGGTTCCGGTAAATAAACAGGGGTTAAACAATCAAAAGTAGCAAATGCAGTGTAGCTCAATGAATCATCCATCCATCCATTTTCAACACCGCTTAACCTGGTTAGGGTCGCGGGACGCTGGAGCCTATCCCAGCTGACTTCGGGCGAAAGGCAGACTACACCCTGAACTGGTCGGCAGTCAGTCGCAGGGAACATATAGACACGGACAACCATTCGCACTCCCATTCACACCGTCACTGAGTGGGAACTGAACCCACGCTGCCTGCACCAAAGTCAGGCGAGTGTACCACTACACCATCAGTGACTCAATGAATTATTATTATTATTATTATCCATTTTCCATACCGCTTATTCTCACCAGGGTCGCGGGCGTGCTGGAGCCTATCCCAGCAATCTTCGGGCGAGAGGCGTGGTACACCCTGAACTGGTCGCCACCCAATCGCAGGGCACATATAAACAAACAAACAATCATTCGCACTCACATTCACACCTACGGGCTATTTAGAGTCTTCGATTAACCTAACATGCATGTTTTTGGGATGTGGGAGGAAACCGGAGTGCCCAGAGAAAACCCACGCAGGCACAGGGAGAACATGCAAATTCCACACAGGTGAGGCCGGATTTGAACCGAGGTCCTCAGAACTGTGAGGCAGATGTGCTAACCAGTCGTTCACCGTGCCGCCTATAATAATAATAATAATGTAATTTTGTATCATAATAATAATAATAATAATAGCGCTTTTGAAGAAACTCAGACGCTTTACAATTCCACACGTTATTCATTCACTCCACAGTCACATATGATGGTGGTAAGCTATTTGTTTAGCCACAGCTGCCCTGGGGCAGTCTGATTGAAGCGCTGCTGCCATTCTGTGGCTACGGCCCCTCCGACCACCACCATACATCCAACCACATTCATTTATAGGCAGTGTGGGCGAAGTGTCTTGCCCAGGGACACAACGACGACATGCGCTTAGGCAGGGATACAAACCGGGGACCCTTCCACTTGCACCACATACACTTACCCTCTGCACCAGGCTGCCCCAGAGCCAAGTAAGACTGGTGTTCCTTCTTAATACAAATACTTGAATATGAGTAAAAAGTTTGTTTCGTTGAATCTACTCTGGCAAATAAATTTTTCTCAAAGTTACTCAAATAAAGGTAACAGAGTAAATGTAGTGTGTTAACCTCTGCTTTAAAAAGGCAATAATGCCCAAACTATTAGAGATACAGTATATTGTCACTATTAATAAGTATGTTTATTATCGCGTTAATTGTTTGTCGTCATGTAGAAGTTTGACACTTAAATATAAACCACTTTGAATGAAATTAAACAAAATAGTAATATAAATGTGTTAACCACCGCATGTTAGCATTGTGTCTGCCAGCACTACACTTGTTCAGAAACTACAGTAGGAGTTGCTCCAAAACGTATTTCTTTATTTGCACCACTATGTATCAAGCATTAGATAAAAGAGAAAAGTTGCTCTTTTTTCTCTCCAGTGTGTCTACAAATGTTAGTACATTCCCACGCTGTAGCACAGCCAACTTCTTCCTTCTTTCTCCTTGTTTTTGCAGTCACAAAACACATCATCCATTTTGTTATAATAAGACTGTGCTGGGGCAAGACAAACCTACTAATCACTCTACAAATAGGTGATAATAAAAAGTAAGATCACAGAAAGGTGGTGGGGGCTCAAAGGAGACTTTGAGGATTCAATTCTCGTAAACAAAGAGCCAAATACATGCATGCACACACACAAACGGGCGCACGGACACACACACACAGGATTATAACACTTCTTAATCTTACCTGTGTAATCCTAATTTTAGTTGTTCACTGCATACTGAAAAGATTTCTTTTAGGGTTGAGGGTTTATTTCAGGTTTATTTCTGGCACCAGCAGTCTAATAATGCTGTCAAATAACACAAAAATCAATGTGGTTAAATTGTAGTGACGTCGTTCCCTCAGGCAGGAATCTTCAGCAAGCTTTACGCAATGGTACCTTGACTTTACGAGTGACCCAATTTAGAAGGTTTTCGAGATATGAGCCATCATCAGATATTTTATTTTTTATTTTTTGCTTTGACATGGAGGATAACATTTTAAATATAAGCGCTAGATGGTGGCAACGAACCCAACTTAATTCACTTCTTAACGAGTAGCAGTTTGGCAGATAGTGAACAATTATTAAAAAAGAGGCTTCAAGCTGTCCCACTTGAGGTTTACTGTCAAACTAAACATAACACAATGAGAATTAAATGTGTATTTAAAACAGATTGGCTGGCAACCAGTTCAGGGTGTACCCCGCCGCCTGCCCGATGATAGCTGGGATAGGCTCCAACACGCCCGCGACCCTAGTGAGGAGAAGCGCCTCAGAAAATGGATGGATGGATTGATGTATTTAAAACAACCAGATTGTTTAGCCGTATAAATGTTTCTTATTTTAATGCAAACACACAAAGCAAAATGCCACAGACGGGCTAATAAATTGTGTCTATGTTGCCATGTTATAACCCTTTAAGATTCGTATATTTCGACACAAAGTGTCGCAACACATGCAGATGGACAATATAAAAATACTCAGGGGAATATATTATTTATCCTCTGTGAAAAAACAAAAAAATTTACTGTAGTTAACTGAGTCACTTGACACTTATTTGTGTCTATATGTCTGTATTATACTGCCCCTTGTTGGCCAAGGGTCACACACCAAAAGGAGTAATATGTGGGGCTAGAACAGATTAATAGCATTTCCATTCATTTCAATGGGGAAAGATGATTTGAGAGGGTTTGTCAAGGGATGTAGTTGTTTACTTGTGAAAATAAAAATATGGGTCCAATTCAAACCGTTCTTCCAAAATTTACACTGAAAATGTATTTTAACTTGCTGGTGTCTGCTAAAATGCCTCCCTGCAGCAGTCAAAGTGATGATTATTAAATTAAGTTGGCATTCAGTGACCCAACATACTGGCGCAGACCCGCTAAATATGGGAGAGGTCCGTGTACAAACAGTAACACTGACCCTCATATAACCACACAGAAGGAACTTTCCATCACTGTATGTGTTAACTGTTTTTTTTTCTATGGCAGTTAGTGTGCTATTGATCATTTGTGGTCCAGGTACTCAGGAATCAGCGACTATTGATTTCACTTCAGTTGTAAGCCTCTCTTTTTGACCTAACTGTCTCTTCAGTTTGAGCCTCATTGTCCAGCCAAGCTTTTCAAACATCCTAACCATTCAACTGTGGGTTTGCTGCAGTTATTTTCAAACAAACTTAAAGCTAACATTAGCTAGCAAGCTAAACAGATTCACTAATAATATAAGAACATGTTAATACTTTAAATATACATTTATGAATTACTTTGTGATGTGAGAGCTATTGTACCATGTACGGTATCTGTTTAGCTGTGTGTCATAAATTATTTGGCTGGTACAAAAGAATGAGAATCTGATACATGAATTAATCTAAAATAAACATTGAATCTAATGTGTTTTGTGGACTTGGAGAAGGCACTCGACCGTGTCCCTCGGGGAGTCCTGTGGGGGGTGCTTCGGGAGTACAGGGTACCCCCTGATATGGGCTGTCCGGTCCCTGTACGACAGGTGTCAGAGTTTGGTCCGCATATCCGGCAGTAAGTCGGACTCGTTTCCAGTGAGGGTTGGACTCCACCAAGGCTGCCCTTTGTCACTGATTCTGTTCATAACTTTTATGGAAGATAATTTTTAGGCGCAGCCGAGGCGTAGAGGGGGTCCGGTTTGGTGGTCTCGGTATTGCATCTCTGCTTTTTACAGACGATGTGGTTCTGTTGGCTTCATCAAGCAGTGATCTCCAACTCTCACTGGAGCAATTCGCAGCCGAGTGTGAAGCGGCTGGGATGAGAATCAGCACCTCCAAATCTGAGACCATGGCTCTCAGTCGGAAAAGGCTTGTGTGCTCTCTCCAGGTCGGGGATGAGATTCTGTCCCAAGTGGAGGAGTTCAAGTATCTTGGGGTCTTGTTCACTAGTGAGGGAAGAATGGAACTGTCATGAACGGAACAGAGGATAGGACCCAAAAATGCACGACTCCAAAACAAATGGAGAGTTTCCAAAAAGAAAGGTTTAATAGACGGGCATAGGTCGGTACACAGGCAGGCAATCCAAGAAAGGCAACAGTATCCAAAAACATGAGGCAAAGAGGCAAGGTCGATAATCGGAACAGGGTCAAGTCTTACTGTGAGTCTGGGACGTGGAAACAAGGAATGCTGGAACGCGACGACAAGGTACAATGAACTGGCAACGAGAGGGAATGAGACACGAGGTTAAATACAATAGGTAATTAGGGTGAACGAGGCACAGGTGGTGAAGATGCTCACAGGAGCAGGTGTGTGTGAAACAGGGGGGAAGACAAAACCCGGAACACACACACATGACAGTACCCCCCCCTTAACGGCCGGCCCCAGACGGCCCTGGGGCCCCTGGATGAGCAACGTGGAAGTCCCGAATGAGCGAATCATCCATGATAAAAGCAGATGGTACCCATGAACGTTCCTCAGGCCCATAGCCCTCCCAGTCCACCAGATATTGAAACCCCCTCCCCCTCTGACGAGACGACAAGAGCCGCTTCACAGAGAAGACAGGGCCCCCATCCACAAACCGGGGGGGAGGAGGGGGCCTGGAAGGCAGGACCAGAGGGGACTCCCGGGCTGGCTTGAGTAGGCTGACGTGAAAAGCAGGGTGGACCCGCATCGACCTTGGGAGCCTCAGCTTCACGGTGACAGGGTTGATGATCTTTGTGATGGGGAAGGGCCCAACGAACCTGGGAGCGAGCTTCTTGGACTCCACCCAGCGTGGAATATGTTTGGTCGAGAGCCAAACTCGCTGACCCACTTTGTAGTTCGGGGCCGGTGTCCTCCGACGGTCAGCAGCGGCTTTGTAGGACCGTCCCTGGCGCAGCAGCATCTGGCGGGCTCGCTCCCAGGTCCTCCTGCAGCGTCTCACCAAGGTTAATGCCGCTGGAACTGTGGACTCTGGGGCTATGGCAGGAAACAGAGATGGTTGGTAACCATGCACAACGTGAAAAGGCGATAGACCAGTGGATGCAGAGGGGAGGGAATTGTGGGAGAATTCGACCCAAACCAGTTTCTGAGACCAGGATCGCGGCTCCTGTGAAGCGAGACATCGGAGCCCAGTCCCCAGGTCCTGGTTCAGCCTCTCGGTTTGGCCGTTGGTTTCAGGATGAAACCCAGATGACAGACTGACGGTAGCACCTATGAGATTGCAAAACTCCTTCCAAAATTGCGAAATAAATTGGGGACCCCTATCAGACACCACATTCTTGGGGAAACCATGGAACTTGAAAACCTTAATCATTAGCTCGGCAGTGTCTTTAGCTGAGGGGAGGTTTGGAAGTGCAATGAAGTGTGCCATCTTAGAGAACCTGTCAACAACTGTAAGAATGGTGGTATTGCCTTTAGAGGCCGGTAATCCTGTCACAAAGTCTACGGAAATGTCTGACCAAGGACGTTGTGGTATTGGCAGGGGTCGCAACTCCCGAGAAGGACGTTGATGAGAGGGCTTGTTAGCAGCACATACCTGGCAAGCATTGACGTAATCGATAACATCCCTCCTAACATTAGGCCACCAAAAGCGCTGTTCGACCACTGATTGCGTCTTGGCAATGTTCGGTTCGTGTGAGCCCAGTGGATGACTCTTCCCCTTAAGGTCGGAACCACATAAAGCCTGTTTTCAGGGCAATTTTCAGGGCTAGGAGTGTTTTTCAGAGCCCCTTTAACCGCAGTTTCAATGTCCCAAACAAAAGCGGAAATGAAACATGACTTAGGCAAAATAGTCTTAGGGTCGGACAAAGAATTCTCTTCGGAGAAAATACGTGACAAAGCATCTGGCTTACCATTTTTAGAACCAGGTCGGTAGGATAACGTGAAATTAAATCTAGTGAAGAACAGAGCCCATCTAGCCTGCCTCGCATTTAATCTTTTAGCAGTTTTAATATACTCAAGGTTCTTGTGATCTGTCCATACTAAAAACGGAGTCTGTGCCCCCTCTAGCCAGTGCCTCCACTCCAGCAGTTCACGGTCACCAATGTCAGAATTTTTCTCAGCTGGGTTCAGTTTTTTGGAGAGAAAAGCACAAGGATGTAATTTATCATCCTTGAGAGATTTCTGGGAGAGCACTGCTCCTATTCCGGCATCAGACGCATCGACTTTTACCACAAACTGTTGTTTGAGATCCAGCAAAGTAAGGATGGGAGCGGAGGTAAAGTTCGACTTAAGTTTTTGAAAAGCTGCCTGACAAAGCGGGTTCCATACAAAAGGTTTGTGTGGCGAGGTAAAATCATGCAAAGGAGAGGCTATAGAACTGAAATTTCTGATGAATTTTCTGTAGACGTTTGCGAATCCTAAGAACCTTTGTACATCTTTGCATGACGTGGGAGTAGGCCAATTAATAACTGCATCGACTTTGCAAGGGTCCATTTTGACTTCACCTTGAGCCAGGACGAAACCCAGAAAAGAAACGGACGCCTTGTGGAACTCACATTTCTCAGCCTTGACATATAGTTGATTCTCCAGTAACTGCTGCAAAACAGAGCGGACATGAATAATGTGAGTCTCCTCATCCGGGGAGAATATCAAAATGTCATCCAAATAAACAAAAACATAAACATTCAACATGTCACGCAGGACATCATTGACAAGGCTTTGGAAAACAGCTGGAGCGTTAGTAAGCCCAAAAGGCATTACCAAATATTCATAATGTCCCGTTGGTGTGTTGAATGCTGTTTTCCATTCATCCCCCTCCCTTATCCTGACTAGATGACATGCATTTCCAGTCCAGTTTGGTGAAAATCTTGGCTCCCTCCAGGAACTAAAAGGTGGTGGAGGTGAGAGGAAGAGGGTACCTGTTTTTTACCGTGATCTCGTTGAGACCCCGGTAATTGATACAGGGTCGCAGGGACTTGTCTTTCTTGTCCACAAAGAAAAATCCTGCTCCCGCAGGGGATGAAGATGGGCGAATGATCCCGGCTGCCAGTGATTCTTCCACGTACTCCTTCATGGCCTTGTGTTCCAGCCCTGAAAGAGAGAACAACCTCCCCCGTGGAGGTGTGGTTCCAGGCAGCAAGTCAACAGCACAGTCATAAGGTCTGTGGGGTGGAAGGGATTTGGCCTTGGACTTGGAAAAAACGTCTTTAATATCCTGGTAACAGGTGGGCACTTGAGATAAATAAGGTGCATACGTCTAACGAGGATGGAGTTGAGTAAGCTTCCGTCAGAACCAGAGTCAATTAATACAGGTGTATGAATTTCTTGATCAGGAGAGCATAGTGTCACTTTAGGAAGAACCCGTGTGGGGTCTTCCTTAATGAAATTCCGACTCACCTCTCCCGTGCCCTTGCTACCGGCACCAGCAACTTTGACGTGACAGTTGCTCACGGAATGACCCAACTGACCGCAGTAGAAGCACCGCCCTTCCCTCAGCCGGCGTTGACGTTCCTCAGGGGAGAGACGGAACCTGCCCAGTTGCATGGTTTCATCCGTGGGGACGCTAGCCAGTGGGTTCAGACCGGAACCAGGGGATCTGCCTTGGTTTGGGTGGTCACAGAGGCTCGTCCTCAAAGTGCGCGGTGACGCAGCCCTCCGCCGATCTCCATCAACCTCGCGATCCAAAAGCCTCTTTTCGATTTTTACGGCGAGAGGGATGAGAGTGTCCAAGTCGGTCGGCAGGTCTAGCGGGACTAAATGATCCTTGACGGCGGGGGATAGTCCTTGAAAAAAGGCATCGAGTAGCGCCCGATTATTCCAATGACTCTCAGCTGCTAGAATGCGAAACTCAATCGCGTAATCTGACACCCTGCACTTGCCTTGTTGTAAGGTGACAAGGGAGCGAGCTGCCTCACGATCTGGAGTGGAAAATTGAAAAATTTGCTCCATAGTCTTTACGAAAAAAAGCCCATGAATGACACGCGGCGGAATTGCGGCTCCATTCAGCAGTCGCCCACACCTCCGCACGACCAGTCAGGTGGGAAATGACAAAGCGATTTTTGCCCGCTCGGTGGGGAAGGCAGCTGCCTGCAGCTCAAAGTGGAGTTCGCACTGCGTGATGAACGGCTTAATGTTCCCAGAATTTCCAGAGAACCTCTCCGGTCGAGAGAGCTGTGGGCAGACAGCAGCGGAGGTGGCAGGTGGCTGCATGGTGACTACTTCACATGGAAATACCGTGGCGGTATTGGGTGTGGTGCCAACTGGTTCCTTCTCTTGAATAATTTTCATAAGAAGTTCAAACTGCGAGGCCACCTGTCTCATCATATTGTCCTGATGCCTTGACAGTCCCTCTAGATGAAGATGGAGGGCAGCAATCTGCTCATCCTGCTTTGAGAGGCGTTGACCCTGCGCTTGAAGGGCTTTGCGCACCGGGTCTGAGTCTGCTGGGTCCATGTTATGGCCAGTTCGTTCTGTCATGAACGGAACAGAGGATAGGACCCAAAAATGCACGACTCCAAAACAAATGGACAGTTTCCAAAAAGAGAGGTTTAATAGACGGGCATAGGTTGGTACACAGGCAGGCAATCCAAGAAAGGCAACAGTATCCAAAAACATGAGGCAAAGAGGCAAAGTCGATAATCGGAACAGGGTCAAGTCTTACTGTGAGTCTGGGACGTGGGAACAAGGAATGCTGGAACGCGACGACAAGGTACAACGAACTGGCAACGAGAGGGAATGAGACACGAGGTTAAATACAATAGGTAATTAGGGTGAACGAGGCACAGGTGGTGAAGATGCTCACAGGAGCAAGTGTGTGTGAAACAGGGGGGAAGACAAAACCCGGAACACACATACATGACAGGAATGGGAGATTGACAGGCGGATCGGTGCAGCGTCTGCAGTGATGCGGACTTTGCGGTCCGTTGTGGTAAAGAAGGAGCCAAGTCAAAAGGTGAAGCTCTTAATTTACCGGTTGATCTATGTTCCTACCCTCACCTATAGTCACGAGCTATGGGTCGTGACCGAAAGAACAAGATCCCGGACACAAGCGGCCGAAATGTGTTTCCTCTGCAGGGTGTCCGGGCTCTCCCTTAGAGATAGGGTGAGAAGCTCGGTCATCCGGGAGGATCTCAAGAGTAGAGGCGCTGCTCCTCCACATCGAGAGGAGCCAGATGAGGTGGCTGGGGCATCTGATTCGGGCACGTCCCACTGGGAGGAGACCCCGGGTACGACACAGGACACGCTGGAGAGACTACGTCTTTCACCTGGCCTGGGAATGCCTCGGGATCCCCCGGAAGAGCTGGATGAAGTGGCTGAGGAGAGGGAAGTCTGGGCGTCCCTGCTAAATTATTACCATTAATACCATTAACCATTGGGCGGCCGTGCAAGACCCCGACTGGACCATCCGCCAACATCCCCGGGACTCACGGCTGTGGTGTCCTTGAGCAAGACACTGATACCCCGAAATGCTCCCCGGGCGCTTCAGCTTCCCCCTGCTCCAGTGTGTTCCACTAACAAGTGTATGTGTTCACTGTGATGGGTTAAATGCAGAGAACAAATTTCGTGTACATGCATGCATGTTCATGACAATAAAAGGTGATTCTTCTTCTTCTTTGTCTTCTAAAGCTAATGCCCCCGCGACCCGACCTTGGATAAGCGGTAGAAAATGGAATGATGGACATTTAATCTCAATGCTTGTTGCCATATTAGATGCTCTGGAGCTTTGGTAAAAAAAATAAAGATAGATAGATAGATAGATAGATAGATAGATAGATAGATAGATAGATAGATAGATAATGAAAGTGGATGTTCACTGCTCCTGTGTGTGATTTTCAGGCATCTGTGAGCTATATGCGTTCCAGTAGCTGTCCTGGGGACTGCTTCACAGTGGATCAATAGGTTTTTAATTTCAGGCCACATCCAGATGCTGCAGTGATCAACTTTTATTGTTGTCATGGCAATTTATGTTATGGAATTATCCAAAACTCAAGAATCAACCCCCCCTCCCTTGAGGATGAACAAGATGACATCTAAGGTGAAACATCAGTAGAAGTAAAGAGAACACTTTACTTGAGAGGGGTCTATGAATTTCCTCCCGACACACTTTAGGCTTCCAAAGAGGTGTAAACAGCAAGATTGATGTCGACAGCTCATGTGATGCAGTTGTTTCAACTCATATCTTTTGCTGCCAGGATGCAATTTAAAAACCATATATTAACTTGGGGCGGCACGGTGTCCGACTGGTTAGAGCGTCAGCCTCACATTTCTGAGGACCCGGGTTCAATCCCCGGCCCCGCCTGTGTGGAGTTTGCATGTTCTCCCCGTGCCTGCGTGGGTTTTCTCCGGGCACTCCGGTTTCCTCCCACATCCCAAAAACATGCATTAATTGGAGACTCTAAATTCCCTGTAGGGAATGTGAGTGCGGATGGTTGTTTGTTTGTATGTGCCCTGTGATTGGCTGGCAACCAGTTTGGGGTGTACCCCGCCTCCTGCCCGATGACAGCTGGGATAGGCTGCAGCACGCCCGCGACCCTTGTGAGGAGAAGCGGCTCAGAAAATGGATGGATGGATGGATATTAACTTGGTTGCTGAGCCGAGACAATGTAGGGGCGTGATAATGTTAAGAAGAAGCTGCTGCTGTAGTACTGTAAATATCTGACGGCCAATAATGTTATTTAAAAAAAAAAACATGCCGGCGGTTTGGGACAGACATGTCTGAGACAGACAACGCGTAATGCCCGGATCAGACAACAAGACAAATTTGCTCTTTCACGATTGCACTATGGCGGCACGGTGGGCGACTGGTTAGAGCGTCAGCCTCACAGTTCTGAGGACTCTGGTTCAATCCCCGGCCCCGCCTGTGTGGAGTTTGCATGTTCTCCCCATGCCTGCGTGGGTTTTCTCCGGGCACTCCGGTTTCCTCCCACATCTCAAAAACATGCATTAATTGGAGACTCTAAATTGCCCGTAGGTGTGAATGTCAGTGCGAATGGTTGTTTGTTTACATGTGCCCTGCGATTCGCTGGCAACCAGTTCAGGGTGTACCCCGCCTCCTACCCGATGACAGCTGGGATAGGCTCCAGCACGCCTGCGACCCTAGTGAGGAGAAGCGGCTCAGAAAATGGATGGATGGATGGATGGACGATTGCACTATGTCAGACTACTGCAATAAAATCTCTTTATTCCGATACCACCGCATCCCGTTTTTTACGATCATTGGGCTTTATCTTGTCAACCTCAAATACACTCGTTACCGTGGCGATGACAACAAGAGTGGATCATGCCGACTATATTATGAGGACAAAATGGGGAAAAACGTGTGTTGGTGGTCACCGGTGCTCAGGACAGGAGAGGATGTTTGTTTTAAGGCTTGCTTGAGGTATGTTCACATACTCTTAATACGATACGGCTTGCAACGTACGTATCGTAAAAAACGTTATGTAGCCTAGCAAGCTAGTGCTAGCACTAACGGTTGTACGTAAACATGCCGCCGTTCTGTCAAATCATGCTCTAAAGTTTCAGTGTGGGTGAAGTAATTTAATAACAATAAGGTAATTTACTTACAGTAAGTTAGCACCCATTATTTCTGACATCAGAATCAGAACCATCTTTATTTGCCAAGTATGTCCAAAACACACAAGGAATTTGTCTCCGGTACTTGGAGCCGCTCTAGTACAACAGACAGTCAATTTACAGAACACTTTGGAGACATAAAGACATTGACAAAAAACAATTGTGCAAAAAGATGCAGAGTCCTCTAGCACTTAGAACAGTTCGAATGACTAATATTGCAATAGACCGGTGCAATGACCATTGTGCAAGGGGCGCTGAGACTTCAAGGAGTGTATGCGGTTTAAAGTGACGAGTAGTGCGATAATCTGGGACAATGTTGGTTGTGCAAATGTTACAGATACTCCTCAAACAGTGTGCAATGGAGCAGATGCTACTCTGGCATGAGTGGCCAGTATATGCAAATAGTGCAGCATGGCGAGACAACTACAGTGAGTGCACGAGTAATACATAATTGGCCCCACAGAAATGTGACAACGAAGTCAAAAAATTGCCAGCATGTTGTAATGGAATTGTAGGTCAGGTGTTTAAGAAGTTGATCGCAAGAGGGAAGAAGCTGTTGGAATGTCTACTAGTTCTAGTTTGCATTGATCGGTAGCGCCTACCTGAGGGAAGGAGCTGGAAGAGCTGGTGACCTGGGTGCGGAGGGTCCGAGAGGATTTTGCACGCCCTTGTCTTAGTTCTGGCAGTGTGCAAGTCCTCAATGGTGGGTAGGGGGGGTACCGACAATCCTTTCAGCAGTTTTGATTGTCCGTTGCAGTCGGAGTTTGTCCTTTTTTGTAGCAGCACCGAACCAGACTGTGATGGAAGAACACAGGACTGATTCGATGACCGCTGTGTAGAACTGTCTCAGCAGCTCCGGTGGCAGGCCGTGCTTTCTCAGAAGCCGCAGGAAGTACATCCTCTGCTGGGCCTTTTTGAGGACGGAGTTGATGTTAGTCGCCCACTTCAGGTCCTGAGAGATTGTAATTCCCAGGAACTTGAAGGTCTCGACGGTTGACACAAGGCGGCTGGACAACGTGAGGGGCAGCTGTGGCGATGGATGCCTCCTGAAGTCCACGATCATCTCTACAGTCTTGAGCGTGTTCAGCTCCAGGTTGTGTCGGCCGCACCACAGCTCCAGCCGCTCCACTTCCTGTCGATATGCAGACTCATCACCGTCCTTGATGAGGCCGGTGACAGTGGTGTCATCTGCAAACTTCAGGAGTTTGACAGTCGGGTTCGCTGAGGTGCAGTCGTTCGTGTAGAGAGAGAAGAGCAGCGGGGAGAGGACACAACCTTGGGGCGCCCCAGTGCTGATGCTGCGTGTGAATGAGATGGTCTCCCCCAGCCTCACCTGCTGTGTCCTGCCCGTCAGAAAGCTGTAAATCCACTGGCAGATGGCAGGTGAGACGCTGAGCTGGAGAAGCTTGGATGAAAGGAGTTCAGGGATGATAGTGTTGAACGCTGAGCTGAAGTCCACGAACAGGATCCTCGCGTAGGTCCCTGCACTGTCGAGGTTTTCTAGGATGAAGTGCAGTCCCATGTTGACTGCATCATCCGCAGACCTGTTCGCTTGGTAGGCAAACTCCAGGGGGTCCACCAGGGGACCTGTGACACTCTTGAGGTGGTCCAGCACGAGACGTTCAAAGGACTTCATGACCACAGATGTCAAAGCGACAGGCCTGTAGTCATTCAGACCCGAGATTGCAGGTTTCTTGGGGACTGGAATGATGGTGGAGCGTTTGAAACAGGATGGAACTTCGCACAGTTCCAGAGATCTATTGAAGATCTGAGTGAAGATTGGAGCGAGCTGGTCCGCGCAGACTTTGAGGCAGGATGGGGACACATGGTCCGGGCCTGCCGCTTTGTTAATCTTTTGTTGGTTGAAGATGCGTCTCACATCCTGTTCATGAATGGTTAACGCAGAAGTCAGAAATGTGATTGTGGTCGCGGGTGCGGCCGGGTGGCTGTGTGGTGTGAAACTGTCCTTTTCAAATCTGTTGTAATGTTGGTTTGACCTGACTGATTAGAATACACGATCTGACTAGAGCAGTGATTTTCAACCTTTATGGAGCCAAGGAACATATTTCACACGGCACACCAACAAATAAATATGTCACAAAAAGTGGATACATTAATTACTGTATGTACTTCCTGCCATCTAATAGAAGACCATTAATTTGTTCTGTCTGTCACTATGCCTCACATAAATAGATTAGCAAAGATACATTATTTATTGTAAATATATATTTTTTGAGAAATGAAGTACACAAATATATCCAGTAAATGAACAGGTAATTTAAATAGACACATTGCTCCATCTTGTGATCGGATCGGTGATCGGTTATCGTTTTTTTAAACTCGCTGATCGGTGATCGGCCCCAAAAATCCGGATCATGTAAAGCATAGTCCCTAATGCTACATTGCAGCTCGGAAGGATGTGTGAAGTATAAATGTAGTTACAACAGTGTGAACAAAATCCAAATGCATGCATTTAGACTAAATTTTTGGAATTGTAAAATTGCAATTGGAAAAGAAATTGATAAAAACTTAAATATGTTAATTATTGTCATTTGTTGGTAATAGCACATAATAAAATCTGCTTATTTGTACTCTCCTTTCAGTGAATCCTGATGTGTCCAGTGATCACAATCATCATCATCCACCTGTAAAGGATTACAAGGTGAAGGTCCCATCCAGGAGCATGAGACTGACTGGATGCATTGTTGTCACGATGATGCCTTGGTTACATGTGCTCCTGACACTATAATGGTTGAGGCATTCAACCTCAAACTTGATTCTAACCTTATTTATCAAAGGAAGACATACAGTATGACGCTGTGATATGGAATAGAGCACCAGTTCCATACAGTGCAGGACACAGGATTTTTAACAACGTGGAAACATAAAGACATATTCTCCTGCTTTTATGAATAGAAGATTATTTTGTAAAGTGCCAATTTAATCAATATTTATGTTAACAATAACTATAGCATATTTTGTCAAATGTATTGATTTAACTGTATGTCTGCACACAAAATACATGGCCAGTAGATATACAAACACGCAGAAACATCCTTGCTCTTAATTGATGTCTACACAGTAGAGGGTTATTTTAAATTTAGAAATAATCAGATTTTAGAGACTCTTTAAGATTGGTACTTTCAGAGTCAGTATAAGTGGCCAAATTCTATGCATTTTGCTTATAATTTACGGTAACCTTTTACCAGCACATTTTAAATATACACTGTGTAATTGTTATATTTAAATTGTAAGGATGATGGCATGATGGAGGGACAGAAAAGTGGAAATACATGTATTTATTTTTATTTTTAAAATAGATTTAGAAATAAATTAATTTCCGCAGTCTTTCACACCCCAGGAGGGAGCCGTTACCTCCTGGAGTATCTTCAGCCAGTTACTTGACTATACACACATATGCAATATGTACTGTAGATTGTGAGCTGCTGGGATGTTTGCCTACAGAGAAACAGGAAATGATTTGTTTCACAAATGCCATGCATGTTTGGTGAAAGGCTGGGAGAATTTTGCTGTACAGTATGAGACATGCACTCTTTTGCTCACACTGGATGTCCAAGGGAGGATAAGTGACAATAATATGACAGAAAACACTGAGTAACATTATTAGCATCCAAAATGTCAATGATAACAGAAACATATTTTATATGTATATTAGCTGCTTTTGTTGGAGTGATGACAAAAAAATATATTGTGCCCTTTTAATTTATGACTTGATTTATTTTTGTGTCGATTCAGCACTTTTATTCACCTGTAGACTCTTTATTACAGATTCTAATCCGCTCATTGTTTATTGATAGCCAAAGTGCAAAAATCTCTGTCTGTAGGATTTTTCTGACTGGGTGATTTCACTTTAAATGATAAAGCAACATGAAAGGCATCATATAATCAGTATTGCTAACACACAATATACAGTACCATGAAAAAGTATTGTCCCATCCCCCCCTCACTCTCAAATTCTTATTTTCTTGCATTGTTTACCTACTTTAATATTTAAGATAATCAGAATCATCTTTATTTGCCAAGTATGCCAAAAACACACAAGGAATTTGTCTCTGGTAGTGGGAGCCACTTTAGTACGACAACAAACATTCAATTGACAGAGAATACTTTTGAGACATAAAAACATAAAAAACACAGTCACCTCTCGCAATTTAGAGCAGTTTGAAATGATTAATAGAACAATAGTCTGATACAGTGACTATTGGTGCAGAGACTTCAAGACATTTATGCAGTTTAAAGTGACTAGTAGTGCGATATTTTGGAGCAGTATCAATTGTGCAAATGATGCAGTTACGTCCCAAGAACATGAGTGGACAGTATTGCAAGTCCTCAAAGGTAGCTAGGCAGGTACCGACAATTTTTTTCAGCAGTTTTGATTGTCGGTTTCAGTCTGAGTTTGCCCTTTTTTGTGGCAGCACCAAACCAGACTGTGATGTATGAACACAGGACTGATTTGATGACTGCTGTGTAGAACTGCCTCAGCAGCTCCTGTGGCAGGTCTTGCTTCCTCTGAAGCCGCAGCAAGTACATCCTCTGCCTGGACTTTTTGAGGATGGAGTTGATGTTGGTCTCTCACTTCAGGTCTTGAGAGACTGTTATTCCCAGGAACTTGAAGATCAGGACGGTTGACACAGGACAGTTGGACAGCGTGAGGGGCAGCTGTGGCGAAGGATGCCTACTGAAGTCCACAATCATCTTTACAGTCTTGAGCCTGTTCAGCTCCAGGTTGTGTCGGCCGCACCACAGCTCCAGCTGCTCCAATTACTTTGATGAGGCTGATGACAGTGGTATCGTCTGCAAACTTCAGGAGTTTGATAGCCGGGTGCATAAAGGTGCAGTCATTCGTGTAGACAGAGAAGAGCAGCGGAGAGAGGACACTTCCTTGGGGTGCCCCGGTGCTGGTGGTGCGTGTAGATGAGGTGGTGTCCCCCAGCCTCACCTGCTGTGTCCTGCCCGTCAGGAAGCTGTAAATCAACTGGCAGATGCCAGGCGAGACGCTGAGCTGGAGAAGCTTGGAGGAGAGGATTTCGGGGATAATAGTGTTGAACGCAGAGCTGAAGTGCACAAAGAGGATCCTCGCGTAGGTCCCCGCGCCGTCGAGGTGCAGTCCCATGTTGACTGTGTCATCCACAGACCTGTTTGCTCGGTAGGCAAACTGGAAGGGGCCAGCAGGGGACATATGACACTCTTGAGATGGTCCAGCACAAGGCGTTCAAAGGACTTCATGACCACAGATGTCAGGGCCACGGGCCTGTAGTCATTCAGACCTGAGATTGCAAGTTTCTTGGAAACTGGGATGATGGTGTAGCGTTTGAATAAGGGTGGTACTTTACACAGTTCCAGAGATCTATTGAAGATCTATGTGAAGACTGGAGCGAGCTGGTCCGCGCAGACTTTGAGGCAGGATGGGTACACAAGGCCTGCCACTTTGTTGATCTTTTGTTGTTTGAAGATACGTCTCATATCCTGTTCTTGGATGGTCAACGCAGGAGGGGGAGTCAGGTGTGTGATGGTGGGCGGTGGTGCGGCTGGGTGGGTGTGGGGTTTGAAAGTGTCCTTTTCTGCAGTAGAAGGTGTTAGCTAGTCCTTTATTGTTCGCTGCTTGGGGGGCTGTTCGCTTGTAATTGGTTAGCGATTGTAATCCACGGCAGACTGATTTATAGTCATTAGCGGTAAACTGTTTTTCTATCTTTACTGTGTAATTTCTCTTTGCGATAATTTCTTTAGTCATATGCTTTCTAGCGCAATTATGCAGGGCTCTATCCCCACTTCAATATGTATCCTCTTTAGCCTGGCGAAGTGGCTTAAGTTTGGCAGTGAACCACGGCTTGTTGTTATTGAATGTGCGAAATGTCTTTGTTGGTACACATACATCTTCACAGAAACTGATTTAGGATCTAACGGTGTCCCTATATTCATCCAAGGCTGCAAGTTGAAGTTTCAAAGACACTCCAGTCTAAGCAGTCTAAACAGCTTTGAAGTTTTATCTTTGCTCTCAATGCTTCAATCAGTCAAATGTAAATATCAGAAAAAGATAACCCAAGTAAATTGATTTGATTTATTAAGAAAAAAACTATTCAAAGCTACATTGCGTTTTGTGTAAAAGTCTTCTTCTTCTTTTCCTTTCGGCTTGTCCCTCTAGGGGTCGCCACAGCGCGTCATCCTTTTCCATGCAAGCCTATCTCCTGCAACCTTCTCTCGAACACCAACTGCCCTCATGTCTTCCCTCACGAGATCCATCAATCTTCTCTTTGGTCTTCCTCGAGCTCTCTTGCCTGGCAGCTCCATCCTCATCATCCTCTACCAATATACTCACAATTTCTCCTCTGTACGTGTCCAAACCATCGAAGTCTGCTCTCTCTAACTTTGTCTCCAAAACACTGAACCTTGGCTATCCCTCTGATGAGCTAATTTCTAATTTTATCCAACCTGGTCACTCCGAGAGTGAACCTCAACATCTTCATTTCCGCCACCTCCAACTTTGCTTCCTGTAGTCTCTTCAGTGCCACTGTCTATAATCCCTACATCATGGCTGGCCTTTTATAAACTTTGCCCTTTATCCTAGCAGAGACTCTTCTGTCACATAACCCACCTGACACCTTCCTCCACCCGTTCCAACTTGCTTGGACCCGTTTCTTCACTTCCTGACCACTCTCACCATTGCTCTGGACGGTAGACCCCAAGTATTTAAAGTCCTCCACCCTTGCTATCTCTTCTCCCTGTAGCCTCACTCTTCCCCCACCACCCCTCTCATACATGCACATATATTCTGTCTTACTTTGGCTAATCTTCATTCCTCTGCTTTCCAGTGCATGTCTCCATCTTTCTAACTGTTCCTCCACCTGCTCCCTGCTTCCACTGCAGATCACAATGTCATCTGCAAACATCATGGTCCGTGGGGATTCCAGTCTAACCTCATCTGTTAGCCTTCCTGCAAACAGGAAGGGGCTCAGGGCTGATCCGTGATGCAGTCCCACCTCCACCTTAAATTCGTCTCTCACACCTACAGCACACCTCACTACTGTCCTGTTATTCTAACATACTTCTCTGCCACTCCAGACTTCTGCATACAGTACCACAGTTCCTCTCTGGGTATTCTGTCATTGGCTTTCTCTAGATCTACAAAGACGCAATGTAGCTCCTTCTGACTTTCGCTGTACTTTTCCATCAACGTCCTCAAGGCAAATAAAGCATCTGTGGTACTCTTTCTAAGTATGAAACCATACTGTTGCTCGCAAATACTCACTTCTGTCCTGAGTCTAGCCTCCACTACTCTTTCCCATAACTTCATTGTGTGGCTCATTAACTTTATTCCTCCATAGTTCCCACATCACCCTTGTTCTTAAAAATTGGCACCAGCACACTTTTCCTCCATTCCTCAGGCATCTTCTCACGCGCTAGAATTCTATCGAACAAGCTGGTCAAAAACTCCACAGCCTCCTCTCTTAGATGCTTCCATACCTCCACAGGAATGTTATCAGGACCAACTGCCTTTCCATTTTTCATCCTCTTTAATGCCTTTCTAACTTCCCCCTTACTAATCATTGCCACTTTCTGGTCCACCACACTTGCCTCTTCTACTCTCCCTTCTCTCTCATTTTGCTCATTCATCAATTAGACGAAGTATTCTTTCCATCTATCTAGCACACTGCTGGCACCAGTCAACATATTTCCATCTCTATCCTTAAACACCCTAACCTGCTGCACATCCTTCTCATCTCTATCCCTCTGTCTGGCCAACCTGTATAGATCCTTTTCTCCTTCTTTAGTGTCCAACCTGGCATACATGTCATCATATACCTCTTATTTGGCCTTGGCCAACTCTACCTTTGCCCTATGTCGCATCTCTATGTATTCCTTTCGCCTCTCCTCGGTCCTCTCAGTGTCCCACTTCTTCTTAGCTAACGTTTTTCCTTGCATGATTTCCTATACTATGAGGTTCCACCACTAAGTTCAATTCTCTCCATTCCTGCCAGAAGATACACCAAGTACTCTCCTGCCTGCCTCTCTGATCACCTTGGCTGCAGTGGTCTAGTCTTCTGGAAGCTCCTCCTGTCCACCGAGAGCCTGTGTCACCTTTTCCCGAAAAGCTGCACAACACTCTTCCTGTCTCAGCTACCACCACATGGTTCTCTGCTCTGCCTTTGTCTTCCTAATCTTCCTCCCCACCACCAGTCATTTTACACACCACCATCCTATGCTGTCGAGCCACACTCTCCCCTACCACTACCTTATAGCCAGCAACCTCCTTCAGATTACATCATCTGCACAAGATGTAATCCACCTGCGTGCTTCTTCCTCCGCTCTTAGAGGTCACCCTATGTTCCTGCCTCTTCTGGGAAAAAGTGTTCACTACAGCCATTTGCATCCTTTTGCAAAGTCTACCACCATCTGTCCCTCCAAGTTCCTTACCTGGATGCCGTACTTACCCATCACTTTTTCATCACTCCTGTTTCCTTTACCAAAATGTCCATTACAATCTGCACCAATAACGACTCTCTCGCTGTCTGCGATGCTCAGAACTACTTCGTCTAGCTCCTTCCAGAATTTCTCTTTCACCTCTAGGTCACATCCTACCTGTGGGGCATAGCCACTAATAACATTCAACATAACATGCTCAATTTCAAGTTTCAGCCTCTTCACTCGATCTGATTCTATTTCATTCTTAGCTAACTCTTCCTTTAAAATAACCCCTACTCCATTTATCTTCCCATCTACACCATGTTAAAATAATTTAAACCCTGCCCCTAAACTTCTAGCCTTACCGCCTTTCCACCTGGTCTCCTGGGCACACAATATATCACCTTTCTCCTAATCATCATGTCAACCAACTCCCGAGATTTTCCTGTCATAGTCCCAACATTCAAAGTACCCACATTCAGTTCTTGGCTCTGTGCTTTCCTCTTCTCTTTCTGCCGAAGAACCCGCTTTCCACCGCTTCTCCTTCGACTTCGACCCACAGTAGCTAAATTTCCACCGGCGCCCTGCAGGTTGACGGCGCCCGTGGCAGACGTTGTTAACCCGGGCCATGACCGATCCAGTATGGAATTCTTTGGCTGAACACTCATATTTGTTTGGCAACGTTTTAAGCCGGATACCCTTCCTGGTGCAACCCTCTGAATTTATCCGGGCTTGGGACCGGGCTACAGTTTGCACTGGCTTGTGCCCCCCATAGGGCTGCATTGCCTTTTGTGAAAAAGTAATAACCCCTAAACCTAATATCTGGTTGGGCCACCCTCAGCAGCAACAACTAAAATGTGGATATATTTTTGCCAACTCATCCTTGCAGAATTGTTTTAATTCAGCAACAATGGAGGGTTTTCAAGCATAAACTGGCTTTTAAGGTCATGCCACAGCAGTTAAATTGGATTCAAGTCGAGACTTAAACTAGACCACTCCAAAACTTTTTTTTTTTTTTTAAGCCATTGAAAAGTTGACTTGCTGGTGTGTTTTGGATCGTTGTCCTGCTGCAGAAGCCAAATGTACTTCAGCTTGAGGTCACAAACTGATGGCCAAACATTCTCCTTCAGGATTTTCTGATAAAGTGCAGAATTCATGGTTCCATCAATCACAGCAAGTCATTCAGGTGCTGAAGAAGTGAAGCAGCTGCACACCATCACACTACCACCAACATGTTTGACTGTTGGTATGATGTTCTTTTTCTGAAAAGCTGTGTTACATTTACGCCAGATGTAACGAGACACACACGTTCCAAAATGTTTAACTTTCGTTTCATCAGTCCATAGAATATTCTCCCAAAAGATTGATATATGGGGAGGTGGGGGACCCAATCCCTTTAATTTTTTGATTCAGTAAAAAAAAAAAAAAGCCTTCCTCGTATTAGAAAATAGTCCCTTGACTCATCCAAAAGCAAGTTCTGTTTGGTGTTGACCTCAAGTGATGCATAGCCCTGCTATATTATATAATGATATAATTTGGGTGGGCGGCACAGTGGTCGACTGGTTAGCACATCTGCCTCACAGTTCTGAGGACCGGGGTTCAATCCCTGGCCCCACCTGTGTGGAGTTCCAGGCTCCAGCACTCCCGCGAGCCATGTGAAGCTAAGCGGCTCAGAAAATGGATGGATGGATTGATGGATAATTTAGGTGTAAGTTATAAAGCAAGATTCAGCAGAATATTTTTCTAAAGGTCCAGGAAGCTCAACTTTAGTATGCTCCGATAAAAGACCCCCCAAGACACTACTATCTGAATAATTTTAAAGATACCAATGTGGATCATAAAATAAAGGACTTACTCCTAGGTTGGAAATATCTATCGTAAATCTTACCCTCACTTCTTAGTCTTCATGGGGGAAGACAAGTAGGTCTCCATGCAGGTTTTTGATAGCTCCAAAAGAGGAGGAAAACTGTAACTGACTACAAACCCTTGTCCATATTTTTTTATACATAAAATGAACCTTTTAGTAGTACTGATTTTATGTTTTTTTATCATAAGCAAAAATTTATACATTTAAATGTTTTGTATTTATGTTGTCATACCCTAAAATAATGCTGTAACAGTGTTGTTGTTTTTGATGTAAAAAAATTATATATATATATATATATATATATATATATATATATATATATATATACACACACACACATATGGGATATGGGGGACACCACCTCATTTACACGCACCACCAGCACCGGCACGCCTCAAGGGTCCTCTCTCCGCTGCTCTTCTCTCTCTACACAAACGACTGCAACTCAATACACCCGGCTGTCAAATTCCTGAAGTTTGCAGACACCACAGTCATCGGCCTCATCAAAGACGGTGACGAGTCTGCATATCGACAGGAAGTGGAGCGGCTAGCGCTGTGGTGCGGCACAGCACTCCCTTGGCAGAAGGAAGAGGCTTAAGAAGGAGGCACTGGTCTCAGCCAGCGAGTGTTAGCCACGCCGAGAGAGGGCAAAGTCTGCCCAGCTTCCACCATTACGTTACACACGAGAGCTCGCTTGTGATAGTGATAGCTGGGCTTTGTGGTCTAATGTTTTCCTGTAAATCGTCTTTTGTTTGTAGCATTTTAAGATCCCAGCTTTTATTCTGCGCTCTGAATATTTTTTTGGTTTGTTTGTTTTGGGGTGGGGGAGGGTATCTTTGTCCGATATTTACCTTTGTTTGATGATCTTAAATAAAGTGGGGAAATTATGCAAAAAATAAAAAGTTGAGAAGGAAGCAAATACTTTTTTAGAACACGGTCGGAGGTTTGGAGGTTATGTATAAAAAAAATATGGACAAGGGTTTGTAGTCAGTTACAGTTTTCCTCCTCTTTTGTAGCTATCAAAAACCTGCGTGGAGACCTACTTGTCATTCCCCATGAAGACTAAGAAGTGAGGGTATCTAGGAGCTGTAGGATCTAGGAGTAAGTCCTTATTTTATGATCCACATTGGTATCTTTACAATTACTTCGAGGAAGAGCTTCAGACAGTCGCTGTGTCTTCGGGGGGGGGGGGGGGGGGGGGGGGGGGGGGATGGGTCTTTTATCTTAGCATACTAAAGTTGAGCTTCCTGGACCTTTAGAAAAATATTCTGTTGAATCTTGCTTTATAACTTACACCTAAATTATATGTTATATAATATAGCAGGGCTATGGATCACTGTTTTGAGGTCATTAACACTAAACAGACCACCACTACCAACTTGTTCACAGTTTACTGCAGTGGGCTGACAAAAAAGTAGACAAATATTTCATGATACTAACTGAATGTTAAATGTTTTATCAGTCTCTTTCTTCCAATAGTTCCCCGATGCAAGGTTAACATTGTGCCTAAATTCATCCAGCTGCATTGAGGGCAGATATTGTGCCAGTTCCATTCATGACATCAACTAATTAGGTGGTAGAGGGGCAGCGTTAAGCGTGGTATGCTTACATTTTTAACTTCTCAACTGATTTTTTAAACATGACAGAGCCGACACACATGACGAGGAAAGAATCGGCAGGTGTCTTGTTATTTCTCTTATAGTGGCGCTCGGACTCGGCTCCGCTCACGGCTAGGGCTCCATGATCTGAATCTGGCGTTGACCACATGTATAAGGGTTTGCAATCCAAAATATTGACCAGGTTTAGCATTTACAATTGTCGCCCCCGACAATTTCTGAGGTCAGTAAGGAAAACCCATTCTTAAAATACCTCACACCACAGGATAATCTTTTAGAGACATCTGATAATCGGATCAAACATTGACTTTGAATGGAAGTCGGGAAAAAGCTCATATTTGTTCCAATTACTGGTAACCCACTTTAGGTGAATTAAGAAATTAATCAATCAAGAGTTTGGAAGATGCAATAAATTTTATTTTGGGGAGGAAAACAAGCTGTAAAAGACAACATGAAACACGAGAGGGATGTGTCTGTGCTACAATTTAGACAATAAATAAAAAATAGAGACAATCCACCTAAATTAACCTAGTGTGAAACTCAAAATAAATAATTTGTAATGATTCTAGATGGTATGTACCACAGGAATATTATTAGCATAAATAAATATAATAATAAAATAAATAAAATAATTTTCCAAACTTTTTGTATTATGTAATAATGAGCTTATTGACAGAAAACAAAATTATTTCATATTTTATCTCAAGCAGTCATCCTGTTTACAATAAATGAAAATTAATGTATGTTTGTTCTGTTTTAATTTCTGTTTGCTTGTTATTGAGCAGCCTCATGCAACTACAAAACCAATGTCCACAAAACATTGTCGAGGGATGGGGCATGAGGTAAGGAAGAACCCATTAAATTCAAGTTTGTATTGAGGAATTTTTCCTCACATTTTCTAACCCTAGTGTTGTCTTTTTGTTGTCAGTTTGACCACATTTGATGTTAAATTTTAACTGGATCCAGAAGCAAGCGGAGGCTGATAGGTTTGTGGTGAAAGGTTTATTGAAGAGGATATGGAGATGGATCCTTGAGGCGTACTGGCGGGTTGTCGAGACAGGGGTTGTACGGCAGGCGGTGGCGTGAGCAGGTGGATGGCTTGGCAGCGTGGTGGAGGAGGTCAACACGGCGGGGAACACGGAAGGAGCAACACGGAAGTCAGAAGGATATCGAGGACAGGCGTTGGTTAGAGAGCCGGTGTACCACGGGAGAACGGTAATACTCTGGCGAGAGTTTTATGCAGGTGATGATGAAGGCTGATTGATGACAGGTGCGTGGCCGAGGTGGTGCTGATTACTGGGAAGAGAGAGAGGGATGGGGAGGGAGAGGGCGAGAGGGGCACAAAGCCACCCAAGGTCCAACAAAAGAACTGCGGGGCACAGCTCATGACAAAATGCCTCTAAATATATCCATTCATTTCCTGAGCCGCTTCTCCTCACGAGGGTCGCGGGCGTGCTGGAGCCTATCCCAGCTGTCATCGGGCAGGAGGCGGGGTACACCCTGAACTGGTTGCCAGCCAATTGAAGCCAATTGAAGCCGGGTCCTCAGAACTGTGAGGCTGACGCTCTAACCAGTCGGCCACCGTGCCGACTGGTTAGGACAAGTGCGTAAAAAATGTACCTAACATGATGATATGTGTTGAAGCAGCACGGTGGAGAGTGGTTTGCACAGTTCTGAGGTCATGGGTTCAAATGTGTGGAGTTTGCATGTTCTCCCCATGCCTGTTTTCTTTGGGTCCTCCAGTTTCCTCCCACATTTCAAAAACATGCATGGTAAAGCAAAGCAAATTTATTTACAACCCGAATTCCAATGAAGTTGGGACGTTGTGGTAAACCTAAATACAAACAGAATACAATGATTTGCAAATCATGTTCAACCTATATTTAATTTAATATACTACAAAAACAGGATATTTAATGTTCAAACTGATCAACTTTATTGTTTTTAGCAAATAATCACGCCCGAAGTCCGGGCGTCCCTGCTAAAGCTACTGCCCGACCTCAGATAAGCAGTAGAAAATGGATGGATGGACAAAAAAAACGGTTATAAACATTTAAAACAAAGAGAAAAAAAACATAAAAGTACAATTAAAACAGTGTACAGTGCAAGAAATATGATTTAAAAGTGGAAATACTCTAAAAAGCATGGGAAAAAAGAAGAGTTTTTAACCTGGACTTAAAAACATTGACACTTGGGGCTGACGTCACTTCTGTTGGCAACTTATTCCATTTGTGTGCAGCATAATAGCTAAATGCTGCTTCACAATGTTTGCTTTGGACTCTGTGGTCCACTATTTGACCTCAGTCTGTCGATCCATTTAGTGATTTAAAGACCAGTAGCAGAACTTTAAAATATATTCTAAAGCTGACTGGAAGCCGGTGTAAAGACTTTAGAATTTGAGTAATATGCTCTGACCTCTTTGTTTTGGTCAGAAACCGAGCTGCAGCATTCTGAATGAGCGGCAGCTGTTTAATGCTCGTTTTGGGGAGTCCAGTCAGAAGACCATTACAATAGTCAAGTCTACTTGAGATAAAAGCATGGATGAGCTTCTCCTGGTCTCCTGCTTGACACATGCAAGCCTTCACTCTGTATATGTTCTTCAGATGGTAGAAGGCAGTTTTAGTAATTGATTTGATATGACTGTTGAAAGTCAGGTCGAAATCTATCAGAACACCAAGGTTTCGGACTTGGTCTTTGGTTTTTAAAGAGAGTGACTCCAGGTATTTACTAACAGCAATCCTCTTTTCTTTATTGCCAAAAAACATTATCTCAGTTTTGTTCTTTAATTGAAGAAAGGTTTGGCTCATCCAGTTATTTTTCTGTTTTAGACAGTGACACAACACCTCAATTGAACTGTAGTCATCTGGAGACACTGCGAGATATAACTGTGGGTCATCTGCATAGCTATGATAGTCAAAATTAAAGTTCTAAAGAATTTGACCCAATGACTTAAAAATAACAGCAATACCACCGTCTTTTTTCCTTTTTCGACACTTGTTCATAAAATTAAAATTTGCTGGTGCCTCATCTAAAATAGTATTACAGCTACTTTCTGTTCACCATGTTTAATTTAGTAACAAAATGTCCAGATCACTGCGATTGGCTGGCTACCAGTTCAGGGTGTACCCCGCCTCCTGCCCGATGACAGCTGGGATAGGCTCCAGCACGCCCGCGACCCTAGTGAGATTCTTCATGGGTGCAGGAGGGGCCCTTCGCATTTTAGTGGATGGTGGTTTCGGGCGAGGGGGGATGGGAGGAAGGCGTGGTGTAGGCTGGACTCCAATATTGACAATAGCCTTCACCCAGTCCGTCAGACCTAACATGGTATTTAAGCTAGTAGAGAGTGAGTTTTGGGTGGGGTGTGGGAGATTGAAAGTGCTGGCTTATCTCATTTGTTATTCGCTCCTCTGATTGTTTGGATGATGCTGATTAACCCGTCTGCGCCTCGTGTCGCCTTATCTCTTGTTCCTCCGATTGTTTGGGAACAACTGCATTCTTTTGTCCTTCAGCCGTGTCAACAAGGCCAGTGTTTTCTTTTCGGGCTGCTGAATGATGTACACAGTAAAAAATGTTGGCAGCCAATAACTTAACCCCTTGTCTATTTAGACAGAAACCGTCTGCCTTGTAAAGATGTCTGCGCTCCCCAAAAAATGCAGAAATTGTCAATGAAACTCACGGGTAGTGCAGTACCCACTTCTTTGAGCCACTTATTTAATTGACTGAGCCTAGAGAAACAGTCATTTCCAAATCATACAAGTGGGAGTGGTCCACTTAGGAAAACCTCAGCATCCAAACATTGCACTTTTGTTAGGAGATCAATGAAATCTCGCTTCAGTACCTCTGATTGCTGATTGACAACTTCCAGGACCCCTGTGTGTCTAATGACAGTTTTCACAGTTGGGTACTGATTAGTGATCCTCAGGATTTTTTTTAGAGAAATCAGACATCGTGTCATTGGTATTTTGGTGTTCTTCTCACTGCAAAAACATTTCACATCCTTGACAGACATTTTTTTCTTGGATGATTTAGTTTCATACCTTTCAGTGGTGGTGGGGATGAGCATTCTAGGCCAGGATCTTTTAAAAGTGGCTCAAATCTATTTGTAAGTCTGATGTCAATGTTTTGCATTGACTCGCGTCCTTTTTTTCTTGCCCTTCACTGTCGCGATCGTCACAGCCACTCACTCGGAGTTGAAGCAGCTCGCAACGCAGGTCAGCTGGATTCCTCAGTAATTTGCTGGTGTTGTGTCCTCCCTTTTAAATGTTGTCCAATATCTTTGGACTTTGCTCCCAGTAAATTCCAGGTAGAACTGATGGATGATCCATTACTGTTTCCACAGTCCACATCTGTCCTCTTTGTTGAGCTAAGTGGCTGTCTGTTAGCACACTTCTGCTCACCATTTTGAGACATCGGTAGAGTGGTTTCAATCCCCGACTGTTCATTTACATCCACATACACTTCGAGACGGTGGATTTTCGTTTCCAGGATTGACATCCTCTGCAGCAGTCCATGATAGTCCTCAGGGGAAAAGGGAGGCATCTTAACTGCTGGTCTTGTTGCTGATAGCAGGCCACACTCATGTAATGGTGAGAGGGTGGTAGGATAATTGAAGACTCCAACTTGTGGATAGTTGTGAACATGTGTGTGAAAGGTTGTTTGTTTATATGTGCCCTGTGATTTTAGCTTTAGGGTCCTTACCTAACATAACATAGTGCAAGAACTAGGCCTACTGATAGTTCACATTGCTTGTCCGATTCTGATTTCTCTTGATGCTGTTTTCTCTTTCTCCTCAATCTCTCTCTCTCGCAACTGAAAATGACTTCTAAGGGTAGGTTTTCTCTCAATGAGGTGCTGTCCTATCTTATTTGACCACAGAAATGAGAGACAAGAATGCATCTGATGTCAGGTGTCCTCCTCTCATGAGAGTGATGAGAAAAAAACTTCGATATATGACCCACTTGCAAGTCTCCATTGGGTGGCTCATTTCAGCACGAATACAAAAGACAAAGAGTGAAGAAACAGCATCATTTGGGCTGCTGACACTGGAAGTGCAATATTTCTAGCAGCCGTGTCTCTCAAAACATTGTGCTTTTCCCTGTGTCATATTGTTTGATGACAGACAAACTATACCAGGGAAAATATCTCACCCATATATAACCCTTCTTCTTCTTCTTCTTTTCCTTTCGGCTTGTCCCGTTAGGGGTCGCCACAGCGCGTCATCCTTTTCCATGAGAGCCTATCTCCTGCATCTTCCTCTCGAACACCAACTGCCATCATGTCTTCCCTCACGACATCCATCAACCCTCTCTTTGGTCTTCCTCTAGCTCTCTTGCCTGGCAGCTCCATCCTCATCATCCTTCTACCAATATACTCACTCTCTCTCCTCTGGACGTGTCCAAACCATTGAAGTCTGCTCTCTCTAACTTTGTCTCCAAAACATCGAACCTTGGCTGTCCCTCTGATGAGCTCATTTCTAATTTTATCCAACCTGGTCACTCCGAGATCGAACCTCAACATCTTCATTTCCACCACCTCCAGCTCTGCTTCCTGTTTTCTCTTCAGTGCCACTGTCTCTAATCCATACATCATGGCTGGCCTCACCACTGTTTTATAAACTTTGCCCTTCATCCTAGCAGAGACTCTTCTGTCACATAACACACCTGACACCTTCCTCCACCCGTTCCAACCTGCTTGGACCCGTTTCTTCACTTCCTGACCACACTCACCATTGCTCTGGACGGTTGACCCCAAGTATTTAAAGTCCTCTACCCTTGCCATCTCTTCTCCCTGTAGTCTCATTCTTCCCCCACCACCCCTCTCATTCATGCACATATATTCTGTTTTACTTCGGCTAATCTTCATTCCTCTTCTTTCCAGTGCATGCCTCCATCTTTCTAACTGTTCCTCCAGCTGCTCCCTGCTTTCACTGCAGATCACAATGTCATCTGCAAACATCATGGTCCACGGGGATTCCAGTCTAACCTCATCTGTCAGCCTATCCATCACCACTGCAAAAAGGAAGGGGCTCAGGGCTGATCCCTGATGCAGTCCCACGTCCACCTTAAATTCTTCTGTCACACCGACAGCACACCTCACCGCTGTTCTGCTGCCCTCGTACATGTCCTGTATTATTCTAACATACTTCTCTGCCACTCCAGACTTCCGCATGCAGTACCACAGTTCCTCTCTGGGTACTCTGTCATAGGCTTTCTCTAGATCTACAAAGACACAATGTAGCTCCTTCTGACCTTCTCTGTACTTTTCCATCAACATCCTCAAGGCAAATAATGCATCTGTGGTACTCTTTCTAGGCATGAAACCATACTGTTGCTCGCAAATACTCACTTCTGTCCTGAGTCGAGCCTCCACTACTCTTTCCCATAACTTCATTGTGTGGCTCATCAACTTTATTCCTCTATAGTTGCCACAGCTCTGCACATCACCCTTGTTCTTAAAAATGGGCACCAGTACACTTTTCCTCCATTCCTCAGGCATCTTCTCACGCACTAGAATTCTATTGAACAAGCTGGTCAAAAACTCCACAGCCACCTCTCCTAGATGCTTCCATACCTCCACAGGAATGTCATCAGGACCAACTGCCTTTCCATTTTTCATTCTCTTTAATGCCTTTCTAACTTCCCCCTTACTAATCATTGCCACTTCCCGGTCCACCACACTTGCCTCTTCTACTCTCCCTTCTCTATCATTTTCCTCATTCATCAACTCCTCGAAGTATTCTTTCCATCTACCTAGCACACTGCTGGCACCAGTCAACATATTTCCATCTCTATCCTTAATCACCCTAACCTGCTGCACATCCTTCCCATCTCTATCCCTCTGTCTGGCCAGCCTGTATAGATCCTTTTCTCCTTCTTTAGTGTCCAACTTGCCATACATGTCATCATATGCCTCTTGTTTTGCCTTTGCCACCTCTACCTTTGCCCTGTGTCGCATCTCAATGTATTCCTTTCGCCTCTCCTCGGTCCTCTCAGTGTCCCACTTCTTCTTAGCTAACCGTTTTCCTTGTATGATTTCCTGTACTGTGAGGTTCCACCACCAAGTCTCCTTCTCTCCTTTCCTGCCAGAAGATACACCAAGTACTCTCCTGCCTGCTTCTCTGATCACCTTGGCTGCAGTGGTCCAGTCTTCTGGAAGCTCTTCCCGTCCACCGAGAGCCTGTATCACCTCTTCCCGAAAAGCTGCACAACACTCGTCCTGTCTCAGCTTCCACCACATGGTTCTCTTCTCTGCCTTTGTCTTCCTAATTTTCCTCCCCACCACCAGAGTCATCTTACACACCACCATCCTATGCTGTCTAGCCACACTCTCCCCTACCACTACCTTACAGTTGGTAACCTCCTTCAGATTACATCGTCTGCACAAGATGTAATCCACCTGTGTGCTTCTACCTCCGCTCTTGTAGGTCACCCTATGTTCGTGCCTCTTCTGGAAAAAAGTGTTCACTACAGCCATTTGCATCCTTGTTGCAAAGTCTACCACCATCTGTCCCTCCAAGTTCCTTTCCTGGATACCGTACTTACCCATCACTTCTTCATCACCCTTATTACCTTCACCAACATGTCCATTACAATCTGCACCAATTACGACTCTCTCTCTGTCTGGGATGCTTAGAACTACATCATCTAGCTCCCACAATTTCTCTTTCACCTCTCGGTCACATCCTACCTGTGGGGCATAGCCACTAATCACATTACACATAACACCCTCAATTTCAAATTTCAGCCTCATCACTCGATCTGATACTCTTTTCACCTCCAAGACATTCTTAGCCAACTCTTCTTTTAAAATAACCCCGACTCCATTTCTCTTCCCATCTACACTATGGTAAAATAATTTAAACCCTGCCCCTAAACTTCTAGCCTTACTGCCTTTCCACCTGGTCTCCTGGACACACAATATATCAACCTTTCTCCTAATCATCATGTCAACCAACTCCCGAGATTTTCCTGTCATAGTCCCAACATTCAAAGTCCCCACATTCAGTTCTAGGCTCTGTGTTTTCCTCTTCTCTTTCTGCCGAAGAACCCGCTTTCCACCTCTTCTTCTTCTTTGACTTCGACCCACAGTAGCTGAATTTCCAACAGCGCCCTGCAGGTTGACGGCGCCGGTGGCGGACGTTGTTAACCCGGGCCACGACCGATCCGGTATGGAATTCTTTGGATGAACGCTCATATTTGTTTGGCAAGGTTTTAAGCCGGATGCCCTTCCTGACGCAACCCTCTGCATTTATCCGAGCTTGGGACCGGCCTACAGTTTGCACTGACTTGTGCCCCCCATAGGGCTGCATTATAACCCTATATATAACATATATAACCCTATGGGCCTGATTTACTAAAGATTTATGCAGGCCAAAACAGGCGCAAACTTGACTGCGTAAGCAAACAGATGTGGAAGCTGATCTACAGCACTTACAATGCCTAACCAGGATTGCGTCTGCTAAACATGCTAATTTATGTGCGTTATGAGATGAATATGTGCTATGTGCCTGAGACGAATTGCGCCGGCTAATTTTCTCTTTGAATAAACTTGTCTGAAACGCAGTTGAAAACCAGCAAGCAAAGCAGTTACAGCGTAGTGCAGTAAGAATAAAAGGAAGCGCGGATAACTTTTCCACTCCTGAAAACACTTTTGAAATGTCAACAAAAAATTATCACAAAAAATTATCACAACATATTGCCAATTCTACAATGTAATTTTTGGAGCTTCTGAGTGATCTAAGGGCTGACTTGAACCCAGTCACAAGAAAGAATGCCACCTATTACAAAGCTCCTTTGAAGAAATCACACACACACACACACACACACACAAACACACACACATGGTTCTGATGATGTTGCTTTACATTTAAAATCCTTCTAAAACTGTGTTGTTGTTTTTTTCCTGTGGTCTAGTTTAGTCAGCAACCCCCCAATTGAAGATTGGTTTCGGAGAAGGACATCACTACCATTGTGTGCCCTGGGCAGCAACACACCTTTCTATCCCAGTAACAGTTATTCTGGTACATATGCAAGGGAAAGGATGGTTGGAGGCTGTTTTATTAAATAGGCTATTTATAAAAACTAAGAACCCTCTAAACCCAGATAAGTAGAGTTTACTTATTCTACCTTTCGTTTAACTCAGTTTAGTAAGTATACTCTAAACCCTGGATAAGTAGACTCTACTTATTGTACTATTAATTTAACCCGAGCTTGTTAAGTACACTGTTAGATAATGTTGCCCATAAATTACTGTAAACTTGAATTACAGTAATTAACTGTCAACAGTGTCAAATCAATGTTTTTATTATATTATATATAATATTTTATTTCACGCAACCCACAGTCAGGGTTTCATGAAAAAAAAGTGCAACATAAATGTAACGTTAAATAAGACACAGAGTCAACGAACTATAGGTAACATAAACACACATGATCAATGTTACGTTAATCCTTATCGTTCATGAATATTAAAAATCTTTATTACAGCAACAGTTCAACATTTTATGGCACAATACATGCTGGGAGCCACAAGTGGGGCTTCACAATTCTGCTGCATGCAAAATACAGTAACTGTCTGTGTGACGTGACGTCAACCAAAATTCCAAAATTATTTTTCAATCTCCATTTTTTTTTAAATAAAGCCCCATCTCTTCACATTTGGTATTATTGAAAGGCTCTAAATGTCATCTATAGAGGGCAAAAGGAGCTAACTCGGTAGTATGCAGTGGTTGGGAGATATTCAAGTTTACAAATCTCCTCTACAGACATAGGTGAAATTTAGAGGGGGTGGGGAACATGTCCCTTGCACTTTCTCAGAGGGCAATTTTGGTCATCTGCAGTTTTTACCGTCCAGAAACAATGCAACACGATAATAAACGGAGACACGACAAGCACTAGAGCCGCACAGAAAAAGCCCCGTCAATTACAGCAGTGCATGAGTCAACACTGTAAATGACACATGCCTGGCCTAGTTCCATCACTTAGATGTTGTAATCACTGATGTTAGCTTATCAATTTTCCCCGTCGGCCAAGAGCAGTGCACTGTGCAACGAGTCTCAAGCTGAACACCTGTGCGTGTGTGAGCGCAATGCCGCGTCTTCCAAAGACAGGCAAGTTTCCACATGCCTACATAAAAATCTCAGACATGTTCATGAGACAGCCCCCACCACCTCGTAACGTTTCCCGCAGTCTTGAGCCCACTGTGACTGAGAAACAGGTGGAGCAGCAAAGAGCCAATGAGGACCGGCAGTGACAGTGGACAGTGACAGTCAGGAAGAGGACGAGGGAGAGTCTGCAAGGGGAAGCTGAAGAAATAGTTCTAAGTAGTGAGTTCATGAACAGGCATTCATGTCGGTAAAATGTCTGACTATGACCTCTTTATATTTAAAATCCTCTAGGCAAGTGCTTGTCAAACGTTTTCTTCCAAATGCCACATGAAAAAAAATACTTGGAAAAAATAAAAGGTTTTCCTAAAAAGCATATTTAATATTTTAAATCACTGTAAAATTACATTAACACTGTGCTTAAATATAGAAAATAAAAAACTGTACTTAGTATTTCAATTAAGAAGGATTACACGGAAAACCATAATAATGATGTGGCCCAGGACAAAAATAAGTGGGACACTCCTGCACTCGATGGAGCCTGCCCCATATCACACTTTGAGAACCGCTGCTCGAGGCTGTTCTTTTAGACATAATTGTTCTCCCCATGTGATCCTCAAGTACACCCCATTGATGCATTTCATTCATTCATCTTCCGTTCCGCTTATCCTCACTAGGTTTGCGGGCATGCTGGAGCCTATCCCAGCTATCTCCGGGCGAGAGGAGGGGTACACCCTGAAGTGGTCGGCAGCCAATCGCAGGGCACATATAAACAAACAACCATTCACACTCACAGGCAATTTCGATTCTTCAATTAACCTCCCCTGCATGTTATTAGGATGTGGGAGGAAACCCACGCAGCCACGGGGAGAACATGCAAACTCCACACAGGCGGGGCCGGGATCTGAACCCCGGTCCTCAGAACTGTGAGGCAGATGTGCTAACCAGTCGTCAACTGTGCCGCTGCATCTCAAATTGGGGGAAAAATTGTCAGCATATATTTGTCAGAGAATAGCATAATAGGTGTGTGGTAAATAACTGTAGAATTTACAGTAGTGTCTAACAGTGTGCTTTGTCTCATAAAGTTCAAAATGAAATCTCCTCGACCAATGCCACTGGATTAAACTAGATTTTTGGCGGACCTGTGTACGGCTGGGGGCGGGGGCAATGTTTAATGGGATCGTTTAAGATGTAACATATAATTACAAATTTATAAGCTATGAAAAAGTACAATTTATTTATTTATTTAAGGAACATGGGTAAATTAGTAATACAAAATCAGTTGGTTTGAGTAAAAACTATTGATTGGACTTAAAACAATTTCAATAAGAAAGCACATAGAAATTTCAGTTTCAACAGAATTAGCAAGTAATGTCACTAAATTACATAAATTATACAGTATATACTCGTCTGTTTGAGTTCAATGCAAATCTGTGTTTAGCGTGTATCTGATTCATAAACTTGGGCAACAGTTTGATAAATAAAGATGATTCTGATTCTGATTCTGATTATACTCACTTTCTAGAGGAATACATTTCTGGGGTGAGGTGGGGAACTCTTAAAATGCACAATTTGGTACTGGTCCAAATGAGGATTGCTCATCCTTGCTGGTCCTTGCAATTTCCACTTGTTTATGGTTCCTGTGTATCATCAGCTAGTTAAGCTTTGCTAACATCCATCCACCGTGCCGGCGCTTTGCTAACATATTGAACAAAATGCTGCAAATGTTGGCTTTCCAAGCGTACAAGTCTTGGCTGCTTTTTGGGTTGTAAGCCTCTTTAGCTGTCTAATCTGTTGAAAAAAGGGAGAGCATTTTGTACCTGGCACAGAAAGCAAATGTTAGACATGCTGAACCGGTTTCCGGTTTATCAGTTTATTCTTGAAAGGGCACAATGCAATTTCATAAAACACATGAAGTACACATGGTTAAAAAAGCCAGAATTAGAATTAATATAATAAAAACATTGCCATCTGTAGTCCCCTGGCCATGATGTAAAAAAGCAGTAAAATACATCTACAAGACAATATAATACAGGATACATAATCAAACTATATTATTAAGAGAGAATAAAACCATAATTTTTTTGATCATAACAAAAAAACAACATAACATACTTGTCTTTTAGTGTTGGCAGCTATAGGTGTTAACTAGCCACATTTTCAGTTTTTTTGTGAAGGCCTTGTATGTTGTAAGCAGTTTAACCTCCTCAGGTACTGAGTTCCACTCACCAGCGCTCCTCACTGACCAGGCTGACTTACTGAAAGTGCTCCTGCGCAGAGGAATGAGACAGTCACCTCTGACAGAGCCTCGAGTGACACGCTGATG
Organism: Phyllopteryx taeniolatus; assembly: GCF_024500385.1. Taxonomy (NCBI): domain Eukaryota; kingdom Metazoa; phylum Chordata; class Actinopteri; order Syngnathiformes; family Syngnathidae; genus Phyllopteryx; species Phyllopteryx taeniolatus. The sequence continues at coordinate 17,900,949 of NC_084503.1, forward strand.
AACACAGCCAGAGGAGCTGGGGCCAAATCATTCAGTACTTTATAAATCAAAATTAAATCTGCAAATATGTGAAGACTGTTTCTATTTTTTAAGTCTTTTTTTGCCAGTGTGCTATCATTGTGGTGACAGCCTGAACATAGCTGGGCTCTCATGATTTTTCTCATTCTGAAGTCAAGTGGCAGGTCAAAAGGGGTAACCTGTCTTTTTTCCCTCACTGCTGCATGCTAATGTAAAGTCAGTCATCAGTGACCTGTCAACCCCTCAGGATGGTTTTTACATTCAACTATTTTTGGATTGTCGAAAGATCAGGGAGGGTAATCTCTGTCTCTGCTATCGAGGATTGTTCTGCTCTTTATCCTGAAATCCAGAGGGAGAGAGAGGCAGCAGTCAGACAGAAAGGATGACGAGAATTTATTGGAAACCTTGAATGTTCAAAAGTAAAAAATGGATGAGGAACATGATAGAAAATGACTTAAAGCATTAAGAATGGGACATGTTTGAGCTCAAGCTGTAGTGTGCTGCAAATATACAATGACAGAATATTATTACAATGTGATGCAATGTAACGATATGTTAAGCCACTCGGTCCACACATGGATATTTTTACTCTTTCTTTCTCCACACCGGGTGAGGTGTGGGTGGGATCGGCACCAGTTTATCATAAGCACCTTACCAGAAACTTCAATCATTGGGAAGTGTTCATTTTATCTGGATTTTAGCTCTATGATACCATCTACAATCTAGTGGTATATATTTCAGGCTTCCGGAAAAACATATAGTGGCCAATTTCTCACATCATAAACCAAAAGTGACAGCAAGATCAGTGAGTGTACTATTTTGTACCAAATAGAATAGAATAGGATAGGATTGAATAGAAAGCGGCGGCAGGGTGGATGACTGGTTAGCACATCTGCCTCACAGTTCTGAGGACCCGGATTCAAATCCGGCCTCACCTGTGTGGAGTTTGCATGTTCTTCCCATGCCTGTGTGGGTTTTCTCTGGGTACTCGGGTTACCTCCCACCTCCTAAAAACATGCATGGTAGGTTAATTGAAGAGTCTAAATTGCCCGTAGGTGTGAATGGGAGTGCGAATGGTTGTTTGTTTACCACTGTGTTACATCACCTTTTCTTTTAACAACATTGAATAAACGTTTGGGAACTGAGGGCACTAATTGTTGAAGCTTTTTCGGTGGAATTCTTCCCTATTCTTGCTTGATGTACAGCTTCAACTGTTCAAAAGTCTGGGGTCTCCGTTGTCGTATTTTACTCTTCATAATGCGCCACACATTTTCAATGGGAGAATGGTCTGGACTGCAGGCAGGCCAGTCTAGTACCCGCACTCTTTTACTACGAAGCCACGCTGTTGTAACACATGCAGAATGTGGTTTGGCATTGTCTTGCTGAAATAAGCAGGGGTGTCCATGAAAAAGATGTTGCTAGGATGGCAGCATGTTTCTCCAAAACCTGTATGTACCTTTCAGCATTAATGGTGCCTTCACAGATGTGTAAGTTACCCATGCCATTGGCACTAACACAGCCCCATACCATCACAGATGCTCGAGAGATCACAGTCGGGATGGTTCTCTTCCTCTTTGGCCCAGAAGACACGACGTCCACAATTTCCAAAAACAATTTGAAATGTGGACTCGTCGGACCACAGAACACTTTTCCACTTTTCATCAGTCCATCTTAGATGAGCTCGGGCCCAGAGAAACCGGTGGCGTTTCTAGGTGTTGTTGATAAATGGCTTTTGCTTTGCATAGTAGAGTTTCAAGTTGCACTTACGGATGTAGCGCCGAACTGTATTTACTGATATTGGTTTTCTGAAGTGTTCCTGAGCCCATGTGGTGGTATCCTTTACACATTGATATCGGTTTTTGATGCAGTGCCGCCTGAGGGATTGAAGGTCACGGGCATTCAATGTTGGTTTTTGGCCTTGCCGCTTACATGCAGTGATTTCTCCAGATTCTCTGAACATTTTGATGATATTATGGACCGTAGATGATGAAATCCCTAAATTCCTTGCAATTGTACGTTGAGGAACATTGTCCTTAAACTGTTCGACTATTTTCTCATGCACTTGTTCACAAAGAGGTGAACCTCGCCACCACCTTTGCTTGTGAATGACTGAGCAATTCAGGGAAGCTCCTTTTATACCCAATCATGGCACCCACCTGTTCCCAATTAGCCTGTTCACCTGTGGATATTCCAAACAGGTGTTTGATGAGCATTCCTCAACTTTCTCAGTCTTTTTTGTCCCTCGGTGTGGGACGTGTCCCGGCCACCAGGGTGCTCTCAGGTGGACCCCGATTGATTAGGTGGGGTCCTCAGCCTCCGCGGCGCGGCCACAGCAATTACAGGACACTTCTGTCAGTCTTTGTGCATGTAAAACGGTGTCAATTCACTTACATGTATCCGCAGGCACACACCCCTAGGACTCTTTCACTGGGTGTGGGGTCACGCACTTACTGCGACAAATAATGAATATGCAAATCGCTTGTGTACCCCCTCACTTATACTCTCGTCCTGTAGACTTTTATAATTTACATAATTAATCCCACCACACTTCAGTTGTACAGCCGGGTTCACGACCCTTGTCCTGCATGCTTCTTCCCCTGTCCTTGTCCTGTTCTATCTTGTCCTGTCGTTCCCTCACAGGGTGTAGCACTACAGCCCCATGCAACACTCATATTTAATGTTTCATGGTTGTAGATAAGGTAATGATTTACTTCTCTCATCATGTTTACAATTAGTGCTTTGTCTCTTGTCTTTGTTTCTCTCTCCCCTCTAGAAACTTTGACTGATCAAGTCTGATTCTCAATAAACCTCAATTATAATACTAAGAAACCACAGCGGAAGCTTAAAAACTCCATTGTAAACTCCATAGTAAAACTGGGATTGAACCCCGGTCCACAGAGGATAGTTCCTAATTAACCCTATATTTGCTGGTAGCCCAATCGGTGGGATTTGACTTGGGACTTTGGAAATGTCGACAGATAAGCAAAAGGCTTACATTCTCATTCATGCTGAAGTGTGCTCCGCCAGAGAAATGTGCACATAAGACATACAGCTGCGTATAAACACACAGACAACACAACATAAAAACAAAAAACAAAACACACAGAGAATACAAAGTCATGACTGCAGGTTGCATACAACAATCCTTTTAAAAAATTCAATATCTGTTTGATGTTGAAATTGTGGGCGGCACGGTGTCCGACTGGTTAGAGCGTCAGCCTCACAGTTCTGAGGTGCCGGGTTCAATCCCCGGCCCCGCCTGTGTGGAGTTTGCATGTTCTCCCCGTGTCTGCGTGGATTTTCTCCGGGCACTCCGGTTTCCTCCCACATCCCAAAAACATGCATTAATTGGTGACTCTAAATTGCCCGTAGGCATGACTGTGAGTGCGAATGGTTGTTTGTTTCTATGTGCCCTGCGATTGGCTGGGAACCAGTTCAGGGTGCACCCCGCCTCTTGCCCGATGACAGCTGGGATAGGCTCCAGCACGCCTGCGACCCTAGTGAGGAGAAGCGGCTCAGAAAATGGATGGATGGATGGATGCTGAAATTGTTAAAATTGTACTATATTTAACTTTGAATGCTCACTGATAATTATCCCAGTCTAATAACGTAATCCAATCAATATCCTTATTTTGTCTGAACGTTGAGTTGCACTATTGTAAGATTTTGAGCAGCCTCCTTTCTCCTTTTTTTTTACCCCAATGGAATCCATTTTATTATCAGTAGCTTTTTCCCACTGAGGTCTCTTGGCCTTCTAGGCCTCATTCTCACTACTTCATAAAATCAAAACTCTTCCTCTACAATATCACCGCGTTACACTAGTTAATCACTAATGATCAAAAAAAATAATAATTTCCACAACTTATTATCCCCTGCAGCAACAGCTCACAACGCATTGCTTAAGTAGTAACACGCACACAGATATATACAGTATCCATAGTGAACAACAGATCTTCCTGTAATCAGTCAAACAACGCACTTTCACCAAACACTTGCCCAAGATTCCAGCACTCCTCTCAAACACCACACACAGACAAAAACATACACTCACCAACACATTAGTATTCAGCAGACTGCACAGTCACTCACACCAAGTCCTTTTTGTGCATAAGTTGAACACACGTCAGTCGGATAGTCTTGTCTTCAGTCTCAAATGCCTCAAATTTTGTCATCATTTTAATTGCTGTAAATCACTTGGTGCTACATTTTTTATTTATAAAAGGTGCTATATAAATACCTTTGTTTTGATCATTTGACAGTATTTAAAATAAACATTGTTTCAAACAAAACTGTTAACTCTGTGAGTGCAAACAAATTCCATCCATCCATCCATTTTCTGAGCCGCTTCTCCTCACTAGGGTTGCGGGCGTGCTGGAGCCTATCCCAGCTGTCATCGGGCAGGAGGCGGGGTACACCCTGGACTGGTTGCCAGCCAATCGCAGTGCAAACAAATTCTGGTTCTGAATTCAGTTCTGTGAATAGCGCATTTTCACAAAACCGATATTCTCACCCCTCACAGTAAGTAGTTAACATTTTGCTTTGCTTAACTTTTGTGTTAATTTATTTATATCAGTGGAATTAACCATGAGTTTGACCAGAATTTTGATTTATCTAGAACCAAACAATAAGGAGGGGGAGGACATATTTCTAATGCAAGGGCATCTATCAATTATACTTCATAGTTGCATACATTAACTCCATAAGTGTGTATGAGTGTCTGGTGGTGACTGTAAGTTAAATAACTAGCCTAAGCGAAGCAGTGTTATCAGTGCCAAGCGTGTCTTCATTGCAGAAAAATAACAAAAACAAACAGCAATGTTGGATGCGTGTGTCTTTATATTGCCAGTAAAGTGCTGCTCTGTCTTTGGGGCCGAGAGTCAGCCGGAGGTCAGACGAACTGGGCCCCCCACCATTGATCACCTCCATGAGCTTTTTTCTCCTTCGGACAGTCTCTGATCTAATGTCTATCCGATGTCCCTTCTTTCCACAATGAAAGCATCTTCTTGCACCGTTCGCATCCCCTCCCAGCCTCAACCTCCTCAAATCTGTTTCAGCGGTGCTTTGCTATCCATGAGGCCGGACAGGCTGGAGGAGGGAGGCGGCTGTTCATGTTGGGATGCTGCAGCAGGCTGTATGAGATGAGGATGGGGCGGATGTGGGTGGCGTGGGTGGGGGAACCGCAGAAGTGCTGCGTGTGGTGGGCTGCGCTGTGGTTCGCAGGAGGCGGTTGTGTTTTGGTCTTTTCCAGATTGCATTTTTCTTGATCTTTGTCATAGAGTGATCGATTTGTGGAGGCCACTGTGGAACCCAAAATCCTTCCCTTGGCCAACTCGGAGAGATCAGACCACAGGCGATACACAGTTATCAGTAACTTGCCCTAAACATAGTTTTGTTTTGTCTAAATCTAACAGTGAACTTCCAGACATTTGACAGTTTTATCTAAAAGATCCAAATCCTTGACTAATTATTAGTTCCTTCTCAACCAACTTTCTTTTTTTTTTTTTTTTTGGTTGTTGTACACAGAGTCCCTGTAAACCACATTCATTTATCCACATCTCCACGCATTCCACAGATTTCTCTCCATATTCTTCTCTCATACGAAACACAATAGGTGATGTATACACTGGTAATTCTTTGTTTTTGCTCTTCCCACTTTTCTTTACTGTAATTCTTTGTTTGGAGGACAACAGGTCCGTTTGGATCCTGAGGTGATAGACGACATCCAGACATCCCCCCCCCCCCCCGTCCTTAATCCTTTGGGTGGAGGGAGGACTCGTGCGTTGGTCCTGGATGATCAATCACTCCCGGGGTCCTCTGGATAGGAGATCAATCCTAGAATCCCACTTCTGACACCAACTGTTTTGGCAAATCTTTTTCTGACAGAATAAGTAAGGAAGCAATCTTGTCTTTGTGGGTTTTCATTACAAAAAAAGAAAGACAAGTCTTTGCAAAGTGAGGAAAAGGTACAAGTCTTATGAGTTGTCACCCCTTACTGAAGCCCAGACAAAAATCCCCTTTGTTATATCGAAGTGAGAGAGAGACAAAGAAAGAAAACAAAACAACTCTCTTTGTCCAGCTGCACTCAACTTATCTTTACCGAATAGCAGCTAGTAGTCAAAACATAGCTAGGAACAATTAATACGCACAGTATGACCGGGAGAGAGCTAGTCGTCACAACATAACAATGAAGCCTGTGAAGGTTGTATAAAACTAATAGAGGTAATATTTGGTATCTATAAAACATAAATTTTCCAACATAGTATACATATATATGTTTTTTATTAATTTACATTTATTTTTCAAATGTATGTTTGTTTTGGCGGCACGCTGGGCGACTGGTTAGAACGTCTGCCTCACAGTTCTGAGGACCGGGGTTCAATCCCCGGCCCCGCCTGTGTGGAGTTTGCATGTTCTCCCCGTGCCTGCGTGGGTTTTCTCCGGGCACTCCGGTTTCCTCCCACATCCCAAAAACATGCATGGTAGGTTAGTTGACACCTCTAAATTGCCCGTAGGTGTAAATGCGAGTGCGAATGGTTGTTTGTTGCATGTGCCCTGCGATTTGGCTGGCGACCAGTTCAGGGTGTACTCCGCCTCCTGTTTCTAGCTCGCTTTGATATGCGTCCTCCTTAGTTTGGCGAAGTTGCTTAAGTTTGGCAGTGAACCACGGCTTGTTGTTGTTGAATGTGCGAAATGACTTTGTTGGTACACACATCTTCACAGAAACTGATAATAGGATGTGACAGTGTCCGTATTTTCATCCAGGCTGCCAGCTGAATTTTCAAAGACCCTCCAGTCTGTTCAGTCTAAACAGCTTTGAAGTTCCATCTTTGCTTCATTGGTCCACTTTTTCACTGTTTTCAATGTAGGCTTCGCGCATTTAAGTTCTTGCCTGTATGACGGTATTAAGTGAATTAAGCAGTGATCAGACGAACCCAGTGCTGCACGAGGTATAGCACGGTATGCGTTATTTAGCGTAGTATAGCAGTGGTCTAAAATTTTATTTTCCCTGGTAGGACAGTCGATGTGCTGCTTGTATTTAGGAAGTTCGTGGTTGAGTTTAGCTTTGTTGAAGTCCCCGAGAATAATGAGGGGTAAGTCCGGGTGTTTTTTCTCAATTTCGTTTACGAGCATTAGCAGTGCGGTGGTCGTGTTAGCTTGAGGCGAAATGTAGACACCAGCGAGAATGAATGATGCAAACTCACGAGGCGAGTAGAATGGCTTACAGTTCAAAAGCAGTGACTCCAAATGCGGGCTGCAGTGTGTGCTGCGCTCCGGGACGTCCGTACACCATTTTGCATTGATATAGAAGCATATCCCGCAGCCTTTTGTTTTCCCCTATGATTCCATGTGGCGGTCTGCCCGGTGAAAATGGAAGCCCGGATGCATGACGGCGCCATCGGGTACAGCCTCACAAAGCCAAGTCTCCGTAAAGCACATGGCGGCGGAACGTCCGAAGTCTTTACTGGTCTTTATCAGAAGATGAAGCTCGTCCATTTGTTGGGTAGGGAGCGTAGATTCGTGAGGTGGATGGACGGAAACGCCAATCTGTATCCTCTTCTTGCGGAGCTTCACCTGGATGCCGGCTTGCTTCCCTCTGTGGCGTCGCCTCCGCCTCCATGCGCAAAAGACTGTGGTCGCTTGCTCCGATGAGTAACTCAGGGAAAAAACTGAGCAGATATGCGAAAGTTGGTGAAAGGAAGTCTGGAGTAGCCTCCTTGATGGTTAGCAAGTCTCCCCTTGTGTAAGTGAGTCGTGTAATGTCTCCAAAGACGAACGAAAAACACGAAAACAATACTAGAGCGCGCTTAACCGAGGCGTCCACACGGGTAGGCGCCATCTTGGTAAGAAAAGAGGATTGCTCTTAGTAAATACCTGGAGTCACTCTCTTTAAAAACCAAAGACCAAGGCCGAAACCTTGGGGTTGTGATAGATTCCGACCTGACTTTCAACAGTCATATCAAATCAATTACTAAAACTGCCTTCTACCATCTGAAGAACATATACAGAGTGAAGGCTTGCATGTCTCAAGCAGACCAAGAGAAGCTCATCCATGCTTTTATCTCAAGTAGACTTTACTATTCTAATGGTCTACTGACTGGACTCCCCAAAAAGAGCATTAAACAGCTGCCACTCATTCAGAAGGCTGCAGCTCGGGTTCTGACCAGAACAAAGAGATCAGACTATATTACTCCAATTCTAAAGTCTTTACACTGGCTTCCAGTCAGCTTTAGAATAGATTTTCAAGTTCTGCTACTGGTCTATAAACCACTAAATGGTTTAGGTCCTGTGGCACGGTGGACAACTGGTTAGAGCGTCAGCCTCACAGTTCTGAGGTGCGGGGTTCAATCCCCGTCCCCGCCTGTGTGGAGTTTGCATGTTCTCCCCGTGCCTGCGTGGGTTTTCTCCGGGCACTCCGGTTTCCTCCCACATCCCAAAAACATGCATGAATTGGAGACTCTAAATTGCCCGTAGGCATGACTGTCAGTGCGAATGGTTGTTTGTTTCTATGTGCCCTGTGATTGGCTGGCAACCAGTCCAGGGTGTACCCCGCCTCCTGCCCGATGACAGCTGGGATAGGCTCCAGCACGCCCGCGACCCTAGTGAGGAGAAGCGGCTCAGAAAATGGATGGATGGATGGATGGTTTAGGTCCTGAATACATGAAAGACATGCTAATGGAATATATAAACCAAGTCGGGCTCTGAAATCGACAGGCACAGGTCTAATAGTGGAGCACAGAGTCCAAAGCAAACATGGTGAAGCAGCATTTAGCCATAGTGCTGCACACAAATGGAATAAGTTGTCAACAGAAGTGACGTCAGCCCCAAGTGTGAATGTTTTAAGTCAAGGTTAAAAACTCTTCTTTTTTCTCGTGCTTTTTAGAGCATTTCCACTTTTAAATGATATTTCTTGCACTGTACACTGTTTTAATTGTACTTTTACTTTTTTCTCTTTGTTTTAAATGTTTACAAGCTGGTTTGTTTTCTTTGTTTTTAAATGCTTTTAGTCATGTAAAGCACAGTTACCTTGTGTATGAAATACGCTATATAAATAAATTTGCTTTGGTATAGGCGGCACGGTGGCCGACTGGTTAGAGCGTCAGCCTCACAGTTCTGAGGACCCGGAGTTCAATCCCCGGCCCTGACTGTGTGGAGTTTGCATGTTCTCCCCGTGCCTGCGTGGGTTTTCTCCGGGCACTCCGGTTTCCTCCCACATCCCAAAAACATGCAAAAATTGGAGACTCTAAATTTGCCCGTAGGTGTGACTGTGAGTGTTAATGGTTGTTTGTTTGTATATGCCCTGCGATAGGCTGGCAACCAGTTCAGGGTGTACCCCGCCTCCTGCCCGATGACAGCTGGGATAGGGTCCAGCACGCCCGCGACCCTAGTGAGGAGAAGCGGCTCAGAAAATGGATGGATGGATGGATGCTTTGCTATAATGAGTTCACTTCAGTACATTCAGTTCGGCAGTACAATCAGTTTGTCCCTGCGTCGCCTGCGCGGTGCTGCCTGATACTGGCTGCTCATTCATCATTCGCTGGAGTGATAACGTTGGCGAATCGCAAATCACATGGCAGTATGTTTAGTGAAGCCCCGCCCCCGCCAGCACACTGGCTGCTCATTGGTCATTCGCTGAAGATTCAGAAGTGAGTGACAGAACGCTACAACAGTTTCATTTCCACTCCGAGCCAACTCGCTCACGGTGGCGGCCCAGCTCAAAGAACGAATCAGTTCATGAACTGATTCAGTTCAGTACGTGCACTAAAAAGATTCGTTCTTTTGAACGAAACGTTAGCAAACGAAACAACATGATGAATTATGCATTACAAATTGCAGTGAGGCACACATGATTTCTGTACAGTAACTGCAGAGTCAGGGATGTTGAATGTGCAAAGGAAACAACACTATATTTGCAGTGGAATGGCAATAGACCTCCAACCAAGTTTTAACACAAAACTGTATCTTGCACAACGTGGGAGAAAAGTGTCACGACTTGAAACTTCACAAAATAGATCAAACATAGTGGGAGAAAACATTTGCATCTGAGCTCGCTTGATAATCATAAAGTCGAACACGAAAACAATTCTGTTGAAGTTTGTTAAAAAGAAATCATGACACCTGATTCCTTTGGAGCGTATTTATGTCTTATTACAACAGTGCTGGGTTAAATCCATTTAATTGCTCAGCTCTTGTGGGAGTGATAATTGAAAAGAAAGGTTTAATTTCAAAGTTCTCTATTTCCAAGGGATTTTTTTTTTTTACGTCTCCAAAGCCCTAACACTATTACTTTGTCATATAAAAAGCAATTAGAATGAAATGTGTCACCAGAGAATCTATTAACAATGTCCTCAGACTGTGATATTTACTGTCACCACCCTCCTTTCAAATGCATCACAAGTTTTTTGAAGGACAAATAAAAGGCAGGGTTCTCTCTCATTTGTCACATATCTGATGTCACAGAGGTTCTTGAAGGAAATGTTTCTACTTATTATAGTCTCTCCAAAACAACTGCTACACCTCAATCACCATACTCATAAAGATTTCTTCATAAACTTCTGCTCGTAAAGAACTCAATTGATATACATTTTTGCTTCTATTGTCCTGTAACCATTTAAATTTGTAATGATACTTTTAACAGCAGTCGCTACCTCGGAATATTTGACTATTTACAAGACAATCTGATTTGTATTATCCATCCCACCATCTGACAAGGGAAGCGGGAAACTAGGGCATATCTCAGCTGACTTTGAAAGGTATATTACACCCTGGACTGTTTGACAGGCAAAAGAATTAGACATATAGACAAGCAACCATTCACACTCACATTCACATCATCACTAAGAGGGACAGAAACCCACGCTGTTATAGGGAAACTAAACCCAAAATGTCAAAACCATCTGTCATGTTTTAAATGTGCATATTTTCTTTACCTGATTCTGTTCACTGAAATCAACGAAGTATTATCCATCCATCCATTTTCTGAGCCGCTTCTCCTCACTAGGGTCGCGGGCGTGCTGGAGCCTATCCCAGCTGTCATCGGGCAGGAGGCGGGGTACACCCTGAACTGGTTGCCAGCCAATCGCAGGGCACATACAAACAAACAACCATTCGCACTCACAGTCATGCCTACGGGCAATTTAGAGTCTCCAATTAATGCATGTTTTTGGGATGTGGGAGGAAACCGGAGTGCCCGGAGAAAACCCACGCAGGCACGGGGAGAACATGCAAACTCCACACAGGCGGGGACGGGGATTGAACCCCGCACCTCAGAACTGTGAGGCTGACGCTCTAACCAGTCGGCCACCGTGCCGCAACGAAGTATTAATTCCCCAAAATATATTTTAAAAATGCGTTTACTTGCCTACAGGTTGTGCCATTTTTACATCGTTTCACTCTTGTGCAGTAAACAATGTGACGTCACTTTCAGTCTACGGCTGCTGACCTTTTCTCCCAATGTGGTGCTGCCCGTATGTTGATGAATTATTCCATTTAATTCTTATTTCACAAATGAAATATTAATCAGAGTATTGTGGTTTGACTAGTGCTGACACATACAATGTATTCTTGCAGAAGAAAATTGGGGTTTAGTTCCCCTTTACGTGAGTGAACCACAACAACAGAAATCCTATTTAAATCTCTATCTTTATAATAATGTAAAAGTTCACATCATTTGAATATTTAAATCAAACCCCAAAAATTTCCAAGATCAACAAATGTACATTTCTTTGAAACCATTGGGTGACCCAGTGGGCTCTATCAATTTATGTTTGTGATTGCTTTTTATGCCGCAAGAAATAATTTGGGAATCGTAAGGCAAATTCTCTCAATCATCCCAGTAAAAAGTGTAGCGGACACACCATGCAAAGATGACACCCAGCACCTCAGTCTCCGGAGAGACCCGCTCTTTCCGCCGATATAGACAACCATGGGGTGGCGTGACTCAACTTCAAATACAGACGCTAAGTGAATCACCAGCCATGATCATCAGAAGCAAGACACAGACATTTGCTTTGGCATGCCGACGCTAAGTGAATTACCAGCACCCGGAGCATCAAAGCGCAGACCAAAGATGCAGAGTTTGCAATAGAACACTAGACGCGGATTCATTAAACAGTCTTTACCGGACTTTCCTGGCAGTAAATATTTTAAGAACTTTACATGAACGCCACTAGTGACAGTATTGCTGCAAACTTGAATGTCTGATGTTGAATCTGTTGTCAATTGAACCACATGAAATGTTTCACTCCACACCACATTGAAAATAGTAGTGTTCTCAACAATCACATAACATTTGAAACATTCGTTACAGGGATTAAAGAGGATGAGCGTGGGACAATGCAAAGCGGGAAAATGGTCTTGCTATCTTAAATCCAATAATTAATATTTTATTTCACTGGTTTTAAACCGGCACGGAGGAAGACTGGTTAGAACGTCTGCCTCACAGTTCTGAGGACCGGGGTTCAATCCCCGCCCCCGCCTGTGTGGAGTTTGCATGTTCTCCCTGTGCCTGCGTGGGTTTTCTCCGGGCACTCCGGTTTCCTCCCACATCCCAAAAAACATGCATAAATTGGAGACTCTAAATTACCCGTAGGTGTGACTGTGAGTGCGAATGGTTGTTTGTTTGTATGTGCTCTGCGATTGGCTGGCAACCAGTTCAGGGTGTACCCCGCCTCCTGCCCGATGACAGCTGGGATAGGTTCCAGCACGCCCACGACCCTAGTGAGGAGAAGCGGCTCAGAAAATGGATGCATGGATGGATGGTTTTAAACCGGCACGGAGGCCGACTGGTTAGAACGTCTGCCTCACAGTTCTGAGAACCAGGGTTCAATCCCCGCCCCCGCCTGTTTGGAGTTTGCATGTTCTCCCTGTGACTGCGTGGGTTTTCTCCGGGCTCTCCGGTTTCCTCCCAAGTCCCAAAAACATACATTGTAGGTTAATTGAAGACTCTATATTGCCCGTAGGTGTGAATGTGACTGCGAATCTGCCAGTGGATTTACAGCTTTCTGACGGGCAGGACACAGCAGGTCAGGCTGGGGGAGGCCACCTCATCCACACGCAGCATCAGCACTGGGGCGCCCCAAGGTTGTGTCCTCTCTCCGCTGCTCTTCTCTCTCTACACGAACGACTGCACCTCAGCGAACCCGACTGTCAAACTCCTGAAGTTTGCAGATGACACCACTGTCATCGGCCTCATCAAGGACGGTGACGAGTCTGCATATCGACAGGAAGCGGAGCGGCTGGAGCTGTGGTGCGGCCGACACAACCTGGAGCTGAACACGCTCAAGACTGTAGAGATGATCGTGGACTTCAGGAGGCATCCTTCGCCACAGCTGCCCCTCACGCTGTCCAGCTGCCTTGTGTCAACCGTCGAGACCTTCAAGTTCCTGGGAATTACAATCTCCCAGGACCTGAAGTGGGCGACCAACATCAACTCCGTCCTCAAAAAGGCCCAGCAGAGGATGTACTTCCTGCGGCTTCTGAGAAAGCATGGCCTGCCACCGGAGCTGCTGAGACAGTTCCACACAGCGGTCATCGAATCAGTCCTGTGTTCTTCCATCACAGTCTGGTTTGGTGCTGCTACAAAAAAGGACAAACTCCGACTGCAACGGACAATCAAAACTGCTGAAAGGATTGTCGGTACCCCCCCTACCCACCCTTGAGGACTTGCACGCTGCCAGAACTAAGACAAGGGCGTGCAAAATCCTCTCGGACCCTCCCCACCCTGGTCACCAGCTCTTCCAGCTCTTTCCCTCAGGTAGGCGCTACCGATCAATGCAAACTAGAACTAGTAGACATTCCAACAGCTTCTTCCCTCTTGCAATCAACTTCTTGAACAGCTAACTTACAATTCCATTACAACAAGCTGGCAATTTTTTGACTTGAGTTCGTTGTCACATTTCTGTATTATGTATTACTCGTGCACTCACTGTAGTTGTCTCGCCGTGCTGCACTATTTGCATATAGTGGCCACTCATGCCAGAGTAGCATCTGCTCCATTTGCACACTGATTGAGGAGTATCTGTAACATTTGCACAACCATTGTCCCAGATTATCGCAGTACTCGTCACTTTAAACCGCATACACTCCTTGAAGTCTCAGTGCCCTTTGCACAATGGTCATTGCACCGGACTATTGCGATATTAGCCATTCGAACTGAGGACTCTGCATCTTTTTGCACAATTGTTGTTTGTTGTTGTTTTTTGTCAATGTCTTTATGTCTCCAAAGTGTTCTGTAAATTGACTGTCTGTTGTACTAGAGCGGCTCCAACTACCGGAGACAAATTCCTTGTGTGTTTTGGACATACTTGGCAAATAAAGATGATTCTGATTCTGATTCTGAATGGTTGTTTGTTTGTATGTGCCCTGCGATTGGCTGGCAACCAGTTTAGGGTATACCCCACCTCCTGCCCGATGATAGCTGAGATAGGCTCCGGCACGCCCGCGACCTTAGTGAGGAGAAGCGGCTCAGAAAATGGATGGATGGATGGTTTTAAACAACAAAATAATCCCAAAATGGAAAACTAACACTCAGAGGCAGTCCAGCACCACTTTTGGTCCTGAAGTTGGTGGGAAGGAAAGAAAGGGGGGAAGGGGGAGACCGACCACCCCCTTTTGGCTCGCTTCGGCCATAAAAAGGCCGGAGCTATGCTCTCTGGGTCGGCTCTTGTCTCACCCAACCAACTTGCCGAAGACTGACCCAGGCAGGTTGCCCACCTCACCACGAGGTGACGAGGACACATCGGACCATCCCCGCCTGCAGAACATCCTGCGAGTGCTCCGAGCTACCCTTTTTGGCTGCCTGAGCTCTCCCCATGGGGACAGAAGCGGGCACAACGCGCCCGTTCCGAACGTCTTGCGAGCCGAAACACCCGGGCTCCGGCGGTTCTGCCTGGGAAGCTTTTGGGCTCCTTTTTCCTTCACCTTTCCGCCAAATCCACCTGTTCCCGGTGCGGACTGGGCCGGCCGAAAACTTGGAAGCTTGACCTGCCTGGTGGTGTTCAAGACACGTAAATCCAACATTGCGGTCTACTAAAAGTACAGATTAGTGCATATTTGGGTTTAAATTAACAAGAACAGGAATCCCCAGCTATATGCATTCACTTTGCGCTCAATTCTACCAATCTCACATCACAAGTCAGTTTCCTTTGCCAATGTTCGTCTGTACTTTTTTGTTTTGTGTTTTTCTGTGTTGTTTCCCCGTCGGTTCTCCATGTTAGATCATTCAATTTTACATAAAATTCACTACCTGAATTGTTGTGTGTGTTTGGGTTTGAGGAAAGAAACCTCTGGCCGTCTAGAACTCTTATCAAAATTTCCTAAAGTGTAGCAACCTTCAGATTACGAGACTGATAACAAGGCTTCGCGACGCTTTTCCCAAATATTATCCACATATAAAGCGACGTGGTGCCCCTTTTGCTAGATAAAATATCTTAATTTCTAACGCTGTAATTTAAAATTAGGCTAAACTGGAAGTAACAGAGGCGTCACTTCCAGTTTATTCTTTTCTCCTAATTTAACTACATTTTTAGTTAACCCGTATACGCTACAAAAGTATACAGTGCATTCCTTTATTTTATATTTTTACTTTAGTATTTACTCAATCCAATGCAGTAATCACGTTCCAAAGCAGGTATTACATTAAGAGAATTTATTGCATTGCATTAGTAATTGGAAATTGGTTTGTAAAACCTATGCCAAAACTTGAGAAGGCTCATTCAACTTTGAATAGGAAAAAGGTAAAAGGATAGCATTAAATTGTAACAGATTACCTTCTACAAGTTAAGAAACATGTAGTCTATGTACCATACATTTTTATGTCAACAGTAAACAGTAAAATTGGAAAACCATGCTTCTTCTGTTAGGCAACTGTTTTATTGTAATTAGCTTTGTAATGCCAAATCATCATCAGAGACTCATGAGAAAAAAGCAACGAGGGCTGATTTGCAAGCCAAACAGACACCTGCTTTTTGAAACATCTCTCTTGAGCCAGAAACAATCTGTAACTAATTATTTCTTTGCAAGCCAAATCATTTTGCTGTCAGTTCATGCTATTCCTTACAAACCTGATGTCAGTGAGGAATAATAAGATGATGCCATCTTTGGATACACACAACACACGCACGAACATGTACACAGATGCTGCATGCAGTAGAGTGGATATAATACTGTTTGAAATCTGTTTCATTCATGAAATTTGCAACTATCGATCAATTTAAATTTCATTCATCTCCAAATTTACCGATATGTCAAATATTGTCCAATGTCCAATTTTTAGCTTGTTAGCTCACACCAAATATATGCTTCCCAACTTGGTGTAAAATGTTATTTAAATAGGCCAAATGCATAGATACAGCACTAACAAATATTTAAAATTGACACATTGATTATTGTGTAGTTATTGGAAGCTAATTGAAGCAGGCTGCACTATTTTACCTACATCACAGTAGAAGCCCAATTATTTCTTCTTCAGTCACAAGTCTTTGCTGAGTTAAGTCTGCCCCTTTGTCACCACTTTATCCATAATTGAAGCATATAAATAATTATACATACAGAAAGAGAGCTTATAATGAATAATTCTGGTTCAGATGTGGAGCTGAGTCGTGCTGTCCTCGTTGATGCTGTCATGTGAAAATGAATAAATGTATGTTTGGAGAAGCTACTTAGACGTAATGGATATGGAATTGCACTAAGCTTTTTGTCTGTTGTTCTCTGACTGAAAGATATTTTTCTGCATCACCTGACAAAATGTGACACAGAGCCGAGTTTGAAGAATGAGGATAAAGATGATGTAACTCAAATGCTATGGCCTTCGCCGTCGTCATCTCCCGACCCAATTGGACACCTCTGCGAGATTGTTGACAAGTCTGACAGCACTTGGCACAATCTTCAAACTCCAAAATGAAGGGAACTCTTTTCAGGAAGGGGGCTGCCTCCTTTCTGCATCCCTCTCTCCTCCACCTTCCAACAGACATCTTGAGATTCGTCAAATATATGACGGGGTGGAGTTGTTCTGGTGGCCCAGCACCTTACAAAGACACAGAGGTTTTATTTTACCTGTCTGAATAAATCTCAACAGTTTTTGACTTGAGCAGTCTCTTTTGTCAGCTCGATAAATGTTGACTGAGAATTTACCATTCAAATGATCCCTTCATTCAGTATTTGCAGCAAATATTATAGCACAAGCTAGTACATTACTCGCAAACCCAATTTTTATTGGAACTTAAGTGCTCAAGGGGAGCAAATTTGCAGCAAGGTAAAATATTGATGAGATAGAACTTCTGAAGTGTTTTGTACAATTAAATCATCCCAACTCATTAAGACAAGTTCATGGAGTCTGTGCTTATCCCAGTTCCATTTGTGTTGCCGAAGCAGCAGGCTTGTTACAAACTGTGGAACTTAGCAGGTGGATCATGTGATCAAGTTAGAGAACAACACTTCAGGGTTCCTTCGACACAACGCCATGAACCAAAAAAAGAAATAAGACAGAAGAGTAGAACCTTGGAAAATAACAACACTTCAAATGCAAGTAGCAGGAAGTCATGGAACCCCTTCACACTGCAAGTGTGGTCAAATGAGATCGTCTCGTCTGTGGGGGTTCAGATCTTAGTCACCAGCTGTTCCCACCCATATGCGCGCGGCACGAAGCGTTGTTCCCAGTGCCTTGCAACCTTGACAGCTGGCTGCATTTGACAGACATGTGGCCAGAAATATTAATTTTGTTGTTTGTGGCAGCTCATTCAGGACCAGCAGCATCCCTGGGGGAATCTTGCTCGGTTCTCTAAAAAATAATTTTAAAATGAAGGATTCCCGATTAATTGAAATGAAGGATCTGTTGGGATCCTACTTTCCTTATTTGTACTTTATGTACTTTTATTAGGGCGAGCAGACACCGTTTTATGACATCTTGCTACACCCAGGCATGTCCCCTTTTTGAAATAATAAAACTCACTAATTCACTCCGCAAACTACAACTAAAACATTGAACAGCATTTAAATCCATATTTTCCTTATTTTACTTGTAAAGGCAGAAATTTGGCAGCCTGGTGGGCCCCTCGATGTGAAGCTTACATGTTCTGCCTATGCTTGTGTGGGTTCACTCTGTGTATTCCAGTTTACTCCCACATTCCCCCCCAAAAATGCACGTTAGTTTAATTGGATTGCCCAAATGCGAATGTGAATGGTTGTTTGTCTACGATGGGCCCTGTGATTGGCTGGCGACCAATCCATGGAGAACCCTACTTCTTACCCAAAATCAGCCGGAATAGGCTCCAGATTACCCAAGAGCCTGAACATGTGGTAAAAATTAATGAATGGAAGAAGGCAGATGTTTATATACAGCTGTTGTATTGAATCTTGTTTGATTGTTCAGGCATACCCAGAGGTGGGTAGTAACGCGCTACATTAACTACATTACATTTACTCAAGTAACATTTTTGATAAATTTTACTTGTCAGAGTAGTTTGAATTCACCATAATTTTTACGTTTACTTGAGTATTTACGTGATGCATTGACACTTTTACTCAGTTACAATGATCAACATGCCGCTCACTACTTTTATTTATCCATTATTGCATGTGTGATCTATTTTTAGACTTCAACTTCGGCATAGGGTGCCGTTAAGACAATGAGATCACTAGGGTCATTTGACTCCAATTCACCAACCAAACAGCACAAGACAGTCACATGACCGCACACATAGCCTCTATGGGCCAATGAAAGTTGTCACGATGAGAGTTGGATTGGGCCCAAGACTTGGGGTCAACCGTCCAGAACAATGGTGAGTGTGGTAAGGAAGTGAAGAAACGGGTCCAAGCAGGTTGGAACGGGTGGAGGAAGGTGTCAGGTGTGTTATGTGACAGAAGAGTCTCTGCTAGGATAAAGGGCAAAGTTTATAAAAGGCCAGCCATGATGTACGGATTAGAGACAGTGGCACTGAAGAGACAACAGGAAGCAGAGCTGGAGGTGGCGGAAATGAAGATGTTGAGGTTCACTCTCAGTGTGACCAGGTTGGATAAAATTAGAAATTAGCTCATCAGAGGGACAGCCAAGGTGTTTTGGAGACAAAGTTAGAGAGAGCAGACTTCGATGGTTTGGACATGTACAGAGGAGAAATTGTAAGTATATTGGTAGAGGATGATGAGGATGGAGCTGCCAGGCAAGAGAGCTAGAGGAAGACCAAAGAGAAGATTGATGGATCTCGTGAGGCAAGACATGAGGGCAGTTGGTGTTCTAGAGGAGATTGCAGGAGATAGGCTTACATGGAAAAGGATGACGCACTGTGGCTCTGCAAGGATGAAGGGCAAAGTTTACAAGTGAGTTGGAAAAAGTATGTTTTATGTACACCAAATATTACTTATATTAGTTATATACAACCTTCACATGCTTTATTGTTCCAAGTTGTGACTCCTGGCTGTTTTTCGGCTGTATTGTGCATCCTGGTTGTTCCCAGCCATGTTGTGACTACTAGCTAGTTGTTTTTCGACAAAGATAAGTTGAGTGCAGCTGGACAAAGATAATTGTTTTGCTTTCCTTTGATTCTCTGTCTCTCTCATTTCTGTATAATGTAGGCGATTGTTTTGCTTAGATTTCAGTAAGGGGTGACAACTCGTAAGACCTTTTCCTCTCTTTGCAAAGACTTTTCTTTCTTTAAAAAACCCACGAAGACAAGATTGCTTCCTTACGTATTCTGTCAGAAAAGGATTTGCCAAAACACAAGACAGTGGTGAGGCCAGCCATGATGTACGGATTAGAGACAGTGGCACTGAAGAGACAACAGGAAGCAGAGTTGGAGGTGGCGGAAATGAAGATGTTGAGGTTCACTCTAGGAGTGACCAGGTTGAATAAAATTAGAAATGAGCTCATCAGAGGGACAGCCAAGGTTCGATGTTTTGGAGACAAAGTTAGAGAGAGCAGACTTGGATGGTTTGGACACGTCCAGAGGAGAAATAGTGAATAGAAGGGTGGTAGAAGGGTGATGAGGATGGAAGTGCCAGGCAAGAGAGCTAGAGGAAGACCAAAGAGAAGGTTGATGGATGTCGTGATGGAAGACGTGAGGGCAGTTGGTGTTCGAGAGGAGGACGCATGAGATAGTCTTACATGGAAAAGGATGACGCATTGTGGCGACCCCTAAAGGGACAAGCCGAAAGGAAAAGAAGATTTTATTTGAGATTCATCCTCTGATTAAAAAAACAAAACAAATCTGGGTTACTCACCAGTTACTCTTGATTTTTTTTTTCACTGAGTACTTTCTTACTCTTAGTACTTTTTTACTTTTATTTGAGTCATATTATGCTAAAGTAACAGTACTCTTGAGTACAGTATTTGGCTCCTCCACCCACCTCTGGGCATACATAATGTTTAGTCTAGTGGTGAGTTTATACTGGACAATGTAATGACATTTATTTTAAATGCAAGTCCAATGAATAAAGTAAAAGACTGTTTGCTTTCTACCATCACGAGTGACATAAACAATAAAGTTTTTGTGTTTCCTATGCTACTGTATATTAAAGGTCTCATATTTTACCAAACCAACTTTTTCTAGTATTTGTGATGCAATATTAGCTCTATGGTACCTCAGTAAACATATGAAATATGAATTAAAATCATCTGTATATTCCTGAGTTCCAGAGGTTTTTCTGTCATGAGGCCTGAAATCAGGTCATTCCAATTTCTTGCGCTTATCCACACCACTAGTGAAGATCTCTGCCTTCCCTCTCTGCTTCCGAGCCAGCGCTGTCAACATAACAAACACGTGTGCTCCCACAAGTGGGTCTTCTATGCAGAGGCAACCAGTCAAAGGAAAGGAGGCGGTCTGAGCCAAATATGGACAAAGCGGATACAAAACTTAATCAAACAGAATTAGCTTTCAGAGGGGCCATTTCTGGACAATTGTATGACAAAACCAAGGTGTTTTTTTTTTTTTTTTAATTAAATTGACACTTTTACACTAAGTCCATGTTAGCGACTCACTCTATGGAGGTCTAAATAGCCAAAATATGGGATCTGTAAGGTTTTAACGACATGGTCATTCATTTTCGTTTCACACATCATCACACATTCAGAATGCAATAAACAGAAATAGGACAGTTCTTAATCAGGGATATTGAGTTTATAGGGAGAACCTTTATACTTGGTATACTCCATACAATTTTTTATTTCCAATGGAGCTGTTTTTGTTCAGGTTCTAATCATGCTTTTTCCAAAGGTGCTAGCAAACACACGGCTATTAAGCATCCACTCTGATCTGCTATTTCAATCGAGAAAATTAATACTCTGCCAGCAATAATGACATCTGCCACAGACATGGAATGTTTGTCTGCTGTCACACGTCATGTAGCTCACAGACTTCATTTGTCCCAATGTAGTCAATATGTACATTTTTATAATGGTCATTGATACATTACCAGAAACATACAAATAACTGCCTTACGCCAAGGAGAATTGTAATACATGGAGCATTATAGTCATTAGTTTTTAGTAAATCATTAATTTATAAAATGTCAGCAATTCTCAACCATACATTGTCTATACTGCTTTTTCTGTTATGTAAACTAATGCATGCTCAATTCTCCACCCCTACCATTTTCCAAACCACTAATAGGCCTAATACATATTTATTGGAGTTCATCTAGATGTGGGCAAATACTGCGTGGTTTTGGAAAGGTTTTCTAATTTCCAATTGCAATTACCCAACCATTGCCTGCATGGGTAAGTAAACGCAAGCATGAGCCACAACTTCATAGATGAAATGAATGAAAGACGTGCCCTTTTTGGGAATATGGCTCGCTAGTCGCTAGCATATTCTCCTCCATGTGGCGGAAGTCTCGTGTTGTAGCGGAAAGTATAGAAAATAAAACCGATAATCCCCTTTTTCCATATCCATATTTGAATCAAGCGTCACTATATATACACTACTAATTGTACTGACTCACCAGTCATCCACTCTCCTTGTATTGAGACGCCATTCCAAGTCTGGTTGGTCGGAACAACCTCAACGCCGTCATCTACTGCATCTGGCTCGTACATGTATGGACCAACAAGCAGAAAATCTTGATGCTTTTCTTCTTCAAAATCCTGGAAAACAGATGCCCATTCTGCAGATGTATCAGTTGATTCCCTCAACTATTTTGTCGCGCTTGCGTACGAAGCCAGTTAATGTTTTAGATCGCATTCTTGAATTTTGGTCACTTCCGGGTTGCGGGAAGTTTAACGGAAAATTTTCAAATAGACTTCGCAAAAGTCTTAACACAAGAACTCCCATAGACCCATCAATGGACGTATCTCTACTGCAGGGCCATCACTTGACGGGATGGTTTTGTATCTAATATCCTTAATTACCTGTGAATGGTTGCCTGAAGCAATTACGTGCAAGGCAGCGGTCTAGTCAGGGAGAGGCATTGTAGGTGAGGGGCACATACAGTAATTGTGAGTTCATAGACATCTATTAGTTAATAGACAAACATGTCCCAACCCACTTCCGCCCCCCGGTGAGGGAACAAAGTATGGCCAGAGAATACCTCACACCTCACTCAAGCACATTCCAGTGGGCCATTATCTGCGCAGGGCACATTTGCAAATGTAAGGTAGTTAACTGTCACTGATCAAGTTGTGAGTCTCAAACCAAGACATAATTTAATGGAGCTCTGGGAGGTTGAGGGGGTTAGAAAATCCTGGGAGTTGTAGTGTTAAACCTGTTAAATCTGTTAAATCTGACAAAAATCATAATTTTCTGGTATCACCTCAGATAATCCCTTTAAGATTGACCAAATAACTGATGCATCAAGAATTCATTCTATCAAACTGATCAGGAGCTGCGTATTGCCATTCCCTTCTGTACAATAAACACCTGACAATGACACTTGAAATTGGCACTGATTCAAAAGTGAATAAACTGACACGAAATCCAGTTAAAAACAAGATGAATATGCATAGTGTATGCCCATTTTACAGAAGAACCAGTCATAACAGTCAGTTTTCTTCATACTTTCAGAAATGATTTCTTGCTCGAGCTAAGAGTTTGAGGAGACTTGATCCTGGAATATAAGAGTAGTAAAATATAATATACTGTAGTACTATATAAACCATGCATCCATCCATTTTCTGTACCGCTTATCCTCACAAGGGTCGCGGGCGTGCTGTAGCCTATCCCAGCTATCTTCAAGCGAGAGGCGGGGTACACCCTGAACTGGTCGCCAGCCAGTCGCAGTACTTTATAAACAGGTGCCTATTTTTATGTTTTATCAGTAAACTGCCAGTTAAATTTAAATAAGCTCTCAGACAGCTGTGGCCCAATGGTTAAGCTCATCGCCTGCCATCGTGGGGGACATAGGTTCAAGACCCCGAATGGACCATGCGCCAAAGTCCCCCGGAGTCTCCTTGAGCAAGACACTGATACCCTGAAATGCTCCCCGGGCGCATCAGCTCCCCCCTGTTCCAGTGTGTTCCACTAACATGTGTACGTGTTCATTGTGATGGGTTACATGCAGAGAACAAATTTCGTGTGCATGCATGCATGTTGATTACAATAAAAGGTGATTCTTCTTCTAAATGGGGACATCCTATTTTCTACCACCGTTTTTTAGCTTCAACAACAGCATAGTGAGTTATACAGTATATGATACAGATCCTGTTTATTAGTGTTGAAAAAAAGGAGAAACAGAAATACTGGGTGAGGCTGCGATGATGCGCAGCCAATCAGCTCACGTCCACCCGTGCTCTCATTGGTCGATGTCGCGCCGGGAACCAATCACGCGCCTTGTATGAGTGCCCGTACAGTACAGGCATGTACAGGCATGTACAAAGCCTCTGAGTCAACTCATCTCTTTGTTTGGCATGCAGGGAAACCTTCTCTCGCGCGCATCAATATGAAACAACGCGTCTTTCTGCAATATGGCTGCCGATATGGCTGTATTTTAATTTTAAGTTTATTTATTTATTTTTGTAATTAATATTTTGGAAAAACCGCAATTCCAATTCCAATTGCACTGGAAAACAATATGCACTAACCCGATAACCTTAAAGACGAAGCTCTGTAGTTTTCGCTTTGTGGTAAGTCTATCATGTATGTGCAGTGTACTGAGGCAGGAGTTATTAACGTGAATCACTGCAGGATTGTATATTTTTAACTGTAATACTGCAAAAAAGAAAAAAAATGATATCGTCTGAGTTTTTGTACAATTTCCAACAAAATTCTCATGAGAAGACACATCAAGACATTTCATGGTAATACCTGTACATGCATAAAGAAACAAGACAGATGAAAAAAATGTAAACAAAATCTTTAATATCACTATTATTTTCAATAACAAAAGCCAAATGAGCAATCATTTCAATTATTTAAAAAAATGGTAAGGCATGTCTGCTGCATCAACAACTTCATTTCCAAAAACACCGTGCATTGGCAGCTCAATTTTTTTTCATGTGCTCCTTAGTCATCTGATTTTGCAAATGAAACATATAGTACCACACTCACAGCATATGTCCTAGCAAAAGTGCATTAAATCTTTTACATTAAAATGGAAAGGACCTTGCATAAAACATTTTGTTCAAAACATTGTGTAAACCCATAAACGCAAGTCAGTGGCCATTACTATCTACTATTATTATTATTTGTTTCTTTCAGTTTTCAAATGTCAAAGAGAATAAAGGACAAACAACAAAAGACGTATCACGGACAAATTAAGTTAAGCTCAGAAGCATCTCAGGAACTGATACTGTATGTGTGAGAGTGGTGCGATAGCTTGTCAGGAGCGCATACATAAGACGGAGGAAAAGGGCAAACATTATTCTCAACACAATCGGAAAAGACAAAGCTCTTTGGGCAGTTTGGGCCAACTTCATAACATGTCTTTTTCTATTTTCTTCACTGCATTGCAGGGACACCAATAAAGACCTACTTATCCTGAGTCAGACAAAGCAACTTTTGCAGACAACAATCTTGTTGGGGCTCCTAAGAGTATAGGAGTGTCAGCCTTTGTACAGCAACAGATTCTCATACACCGCTGTTAAGGCAGAAAAGCTGAAAGCATTTGAGGCCAAATTTTATTAGCACTAAATGATTCAATCAAAGTCATAGTATTACTTTTTATTTTTAGTCTTACTGAATCGTGGTGTACGATTCATTACTAGACTAGACATTACAATTCCCTAAAAAATGTGGGTGAATGCTGAGAGATGCCATCACTGATCTTAAAATGCAAAATTAATTAGGAACTGTAACGCTGGTTAATGTTTATATAATAATAATAACAGACGTCATAAAAATACAGTATGCCTCCTTGGGGTTGTGGGTAGTATGGGATGATATCATATCTGTCTGATTGGACCATCAGTAAGCACTTCGATGTGATGCTATGACATGTTTGCTGCCTTGTCCATGAGCTGTACAAAAAAAAAAAAGGATATACAGTGTTTCAGAAGAGATTTTTAACTAATCAATCTCAAAGATGTCATTTTTTTAGTATATGGAACATTGGAATACGTTGAGAAATGGCAATGATATGCAGGATTAAAAATGAGGCAAGAGAATTATTTTTGACAATAACATTAGTGTAAATGTCATTCTGTCAGTATTCACACACAAAGCTAATAAATAAATGTTATCCAATTTAAATTGCAGGGATACCATATAAGACATATTCTTTACTAGACCTGACAAAAGACCCTTATCTGAATGTCCATTCTAAATGTCTGAGCACTCCACCTCAAGTGGTGTATTTTCTGCAAAATAAACATTTCTAAACAGTTTGAGCTTCATGTCCCCAACTATGCATGTCCCCAAGTTCTGCTCATGTTTTTCTGTATGGCTCACTTCATCAGACTGTTTCACACTGGGGAGTCCTGTCCCTGATTCATTTGCAACATGGTGAGTTTGCTGGGAACGAACCTGCTGGTCACCTCCTGCTTATACATTTTTTGCAGAACAAGACGACAGAATTCATTTGCTTCCCTGTCTATCCTGGACTGCAAGCTTTTTTTATTTTTTTGTTGCACTCTCTGGTAAACCATATGGTCCAACACAAATACTTTTAATTAGCTGCAAATTTTGTCACTATGGATAACAAATCAAATATTTGCTTATTTCAAAGGACAACAGGCGCATCATGTTTTCATTGTGCTTGTCATTTGTGTTTAAGAACTTTTTAAGGACAACGGCCGTGGGGAAAAGTGCTTTTTTCCCTGTGGAGTACAGCGAGGAGAGGAGTAATGTTCCATGCCCGCTACATGGAACGTGTAATCTCTTTGAGACGCTCACAGCAGCTGTTAATTTGCTAGAGAGAAAGGCTATGGAAAAGTCTCCGCTGAGAAAAGAGATTCACCTTTCAGGTATTTATTTTTAGGAGCACACTGCACCATAATGACTGCACTGCCCTGGTACCATGAACAATTGCCCCCTTTGATTGGAATCCTTGCAACATTGGAACTTAGCTTTTTGTGACCCAAGGTCAAATAAATGATTTTTTGGTATACAAATCTGGCCATGGGCCCTAAGCTTTTATCCAGCACCATGTTGTGGTCAACGTCTGCGAGAGATAGACTGAGGAGTGTATGGAGTGACCTAGTCATTTGATTACCACTCTAACCTCTGCACTCGTCTTAGTTTCAAAGAGACGGCTTTGTGGATATTGTGCAGAGACATAACTGGTTACGTAAATACTACAAACTTTTCTAAAGGAGGCCAGTATTGGTATGGTGTACAACCTTCTATAAACACATAATATAGCCAATTAGTTAGTAATATAGCATGGATAGATATTTTGACAAGCTGGTCCCAGGCAATTGAACTACTGTGTAATAGTATACTACTGTTTCTGTCTTTTGTTTTGTATGTGACATGTTTTAACAAATAATACACATTTGTTCTTAGTCTTTAACTAAACCATTAAGGTTACATTGTTGTGCCTTCAAAGGAAACACTTAACAGTTATAGCTAGGTATAACGTGACACCAAAATTCCAATGACTGGGAAAAGAGGTACAAAGAGGCCAGCAACATGTATCTGTGTAAAGCCGTTCCCTTGGTGCAGTCCATGATTCCATGATGAAGAGCAAATGTGCAAGTATAAGATTGTTAAAGGAAAGCAATCGCCTGTAGCCAAACCTATATTTCTGAATGGAAACTCAGATTTACCGAAGTTTAATCTTGTCCAAATAATTATATCCAAAAGCTGTAAAGCCTGCATTAAAACGAATAACCAAAAAGCATATCTGAGCTTTATTTCCTTGCATGCACACAGTAAGCATTTTCTCTTGTATGAAGTGGGCGAAAGACAAATAGGATAAACTCAACGCAGTCCCAAAATTGTTGTACAAAGGAAAGAAACACATTCCTGCATTATCTGGAAATAACTGGCAGGAACATCATGAGACACATTGTCACCAGTGATGATTTTAAAAATTTATTCCAAAACAATGAGCGAACACCTTTTGTTCAGAGGTGAAAGCTGTTTTAATGAGGTCACCAAGCATTCTTCTGGGGATGACAAGGATGTAGCACTGTACTCACTTCAGCAGCCACTCAACAGGGTGTGTTCCAGAAGGTTCCAGAGGTCCGGTGAAGGAGCAGCTGTAGAACGTGCTTAAACATACTGTACGCAGCAGTTTAGTAGTTAGTGAGCAACCGACACATGTATTATCTCCATCTGGGGTGAATTGAGCAGAGTGATGCTATGAGGGTTGTCATCGTTAACAGTAGTGACGGTCCATGGCAGAGCGTCTTGCCTGCTGTTGCTGTGTGTACATCACTTCGGTCGGCTCCGATCACAGGAGCTTCGGATCCCACAAGAACAGCCTCAGTCGTGCAGCCATCTGAGCAGCCGCTGCCACTGCCTGAACTACTGCCTTCATCACCTTTATGGACAAAACACAATTTACACACATCTAAATGATATTCTTCATTTGCTTTGTCCCACTACAAAGACATGTTTATTTCTCAGATGCATCTCCCACACACATTCTTGGTTCACCAACAAAATTGGGTATCCTGTGGGCAGGCCTGAACAACATTACAGTGAAACCTCGATAAAACGGACATCGGATAAAACAGACCGGGACTGAACAATGTCTCCAAAAATAGTTTCTATTTACCACTTAAAATGCTGTTGACAAAGTCTGTTAGTTCCAGAATTGGCCACTGTTGTTGACTGGCGCTGTGGCACAATTCAGGCAGAGAGTGGGACTGACAGATTTCCGGGTCACAGATATACAATGTGACCAGATCCAATTCCAAAAGATGTGCCTACGTGGTGGCCATATTGAATGTGGGACATTGATGTGGCGGCCATGTGACGATGTTTATATCCATTTTCTATTGTATATAGAGCAGAGCGAGAGCGGCATGGTTGTGGCGTTAGTTTTAAGGAGTACAAAACACAAGTCTTTGGAGCTGGACATGCTATTTTTGGTACTGTAAGAGTTTATGTTTTTGTCAAGCCTTTTGGCTTCAGCAACAGATTTGGAACTAGGACGCACACTATATCCTCGCGGCTCATGAAAGCGTATGATGAGTACTATTTACAATAACTTTGTACTGTACTGGGAGTTTTAGGCCTCGAAAAAAACTACAAAACAATAATAATATGGGTGCAGATGGCCTCAAAAAAATAAAAAATAAAAAGTGCTTCAATATAACAGACAATCGGCTATATCGTTAGTCGGTTCTAGTGAGGTTGCACTGTACAACAAACACATTAGCTAGAATATCCTTGGGAATCTATAAATTATCTACCTAACCTACGATCTGACTTATTAATATGCAGCATATTGGGCACATACAGTATATCCCTTGTCAGGAAGTGATGTGATGCAGTTCCCACCTAGGCAATTGAATGAGACCTATTAGGTCTAGCTGACAAAGATAAAAATGCTCAGGTTTTATTAATGAAACAATTCCCTGTATGTTTAAGATTGTGATTAGTAGTAGTTTAATGCTTCAAATATTTTGGTTCCATTTTTGGCTATATGCAGGGGCAGAGCTATGTGGTGGCAAGGGCCGCAGCCACCCTAGACAGAAGGGTGGCCAGCCCGACAGCCAACCCCCACGTGTGTCTGGAATAAACAGGAAATAATTTTCTGCTTAAAGTTATATTGCCCTCCCCCACTTGTGATCGTTTTTTTAAGGGGCCATCTCATTTTGGCTGTATGCTTGGGGACATTTAGAACCACTACAAAAAAAAAAAAAAATGTGTCTGAGGTTTAAACAAGGAAGAAAGGAACAAAAGACGGATACAAAAACTGATCCTATGAAGAAGGATTCACAGAGGATTGTTAGATTCACACTGTATCTGTGTTGGGATTGCTTCAGATTAAATGCTCAAATCATGTGACTAACAATACTCCTTGTTTGTAGTTTTTTGTTATTCCTGTTGACAACCGATTCATCATGTATCTTCTCTTAGTTTACCAAGTTTCTCTTAACAAACTTTAGATAATGTACATTATCCGTGTCACCATGACAACGGCTATCTGTTAACCAAATAATGCCATTCTTGCCTCATTGCTATAGCTGAAATCTTTCTTTGAAGGTGATGGTTGATATTCCTTCTGGGATAGTTATTTGGGCATGTGTTTGCACGTAATGTGTATACAGTATGCGCATTGTGCATAGTATTAATCTCAGAATGAGCATAAACCAAGAGTACTGTATATTTTATACCTCCTTTTAACTCATCAATATAAAAAAACACATCTACATAATCATAGCAAAACTTACTTGAGTCTTGGAAGAAGATATCATTTCCATTGTATGCATTTTTCAGCTTATTGGTCATCACACGCAGAGCCATTATTTGTTGTCGAATGAATGTGTCTGGTCTGGTGATGTCCAAGTTCACTTCTGGGTTGTTCACCTGGTTGGTTAGTCCTGCTTTCACCACCTCTGGGAAATATCTGGATAGAATAGTACACAACGACACTCATTTTAGTGGCTGTGACAACAACTGTCTTCAGCTGTTCAGGTTTTCAAAAAAATTACTTGCCGTTTATTTAAGAAAAAACGATTTTAATAAAAAAAGGATAAACTGTGCATCAATACTGTTTTTTTTATCTTATGTAAAGTATTTTTTTTTAGCCAGTGTGTACAATTAGATTAATAAAATAAAAACAAATATCTATTCTATATCTTGGTTCAGTGAAGTCACGCATTTCAAGTGGCAAGGGAACAATATAAAATGCTCAGCAGTAGTTACCATTCTGACAATTTTATTTATTGTACATGTACAGTTTTGCATTTAAGAAATAATGTAAAATACACCTTGTCAGTGATGATATTATATGGAAATAATTTCATTATGCACTGTTCTCTCAAGTCTTGGCAGTTAATGACGTTTACTGAGGCAAAGCAATTGATTCCCCTTCCAGATTTAGAGTAGTGTTGAAAAACAAGCAGGAGAATTAACATCTTTTATTGCACCATCTGTGATTTTGTTATTTGCAAGGGGCAAGGGGGATCATGTAGTAAAATTATACAGCCTGTCTCTCTGGTTTGCTGTCAAAAGAAGCAAGCCAGTCTAACGTTCTGTACAACTCAGTGATCTCTACACTGCAGTGGTAGTAACTGAAGTCCACACTCCTTTGGGTATTAGAATCTTGGTGCTTATAGCAGTTTGCCATATAATCACTAACCACAGTAGTTTCCGAGTGAGACTTGATCTACTGTAGTAACACAGTATTGTTACTTTAATCCCTCGCAAAGTACGTTAACCAGACAGCTGGCCCACTTCGCTGTGGTTATGAAGAGTCCCAAAAGTCCTCACCTGGCTTTGGTGTGGCTATTCCAACACTGCTCCTCGTCAGACTCTGTCAATTTTCCATCGGCACAGATATCATCAGGTAGATTGGACCAGAACCTTTTGGACACTTTCAATTTCTCTTTGATGTCAGTCACCTGCCGCAGGGCAAAACAGAGCACAGAAAGACATTAGCATGATTTTTAGTTCACTTGTTGAAAGCTTAAGCCTCAAACTGAAGTGTTTGTGGGAAACAGGAGTCGCAGAAAATGGTGGATGCAGGTTGTTGAATTTGCTGTATTGTACAACAACAACAACATTCACAGGCTACTTAGGTGCAGCTGTACAATCTAATGACATCCAATACAAATCAGTTCTTGAAAGTATCATTCCAAAAAATTTGGGCTTTAAACAGCGACTCAGGCCTTGCTTTGCTTTGTATTGTATGTGCTCTCATGGCTTGCATTGGTTTACTCAGGGTTCTCCAAATTCCTTTCAGATCCCATAAATGTGGATTAACTGAAGACGTGAAATTGCTCATTCGGTGAGTGTGAATGGTTGTTCATACATCCATTTATTTTCTTTCGCGTATCCGTTGTCCAGCTTTGCCGGGGCTATCTTCAGGGGTTCCCAGGCCTGCCGGGAGACATACTGTATGGTCTTGTATCCTCGATGCGGAGGAGCAGCGGGTCTACTGTGAGTACCTCCCGGATGACCGTGCATCTCACCTTATTGCTAAGGGAGAGCGTGGAGACCCTGCAGCGGAATCTCCCTCTCGCTGCTTATATCTGGGATCTTGCTCTTGAGAGATGACTGCCATCGTGCTTTGTGACTGGGAATGGGCTTCTGGCAACCCCCTACTGTTTATCATGTGCGTAACTGAGTAAGTTACGTTACTTTGTCCAGGAAAAGTCGGCAATCTTGTCACTATTTGCCTTTGACAATTTAAGTCCCAAAGAGGTCTGGAAAGGTGCAAATTTGGCAACAGTGGAAGTGTCACTGAGTAAATAAGTTTGTTACGCTGTGAAACGAATAACTAACTAACTAACTAACTAACTAAAGCAATATGCTAATACGACGCAACACAACAAAATCCAACAGTTAACATCTGTCATCAATGTAGAAAGATACTGACAAAATAGTAACATTCCAGTGGCAGGAACTGTATGTACTTGCACCACTTATTTTACGTATGCCATCAAGAGAGTTTACATTTCATTTTCTTCCCAAGTCTCGTCCATTTGTATCCATATTGTGTTTGTCTTTGATTCATTCAAGAGAGACATGGGGTTTCGGCTTGAATATTTGGAACAAGTGGTCACCCGTGACTGATTCCATCTGGACTCAGCATGAAGTTTGAGTGGGTAAAACTCAAACAGGAGAGAAAACATGGTTACTCTTCATGAACAGAAGTTGTTACCATTGTGTGGGATATCATGATACAAGAGAACACAAGTTCAACAGCTCACCAATCTCAGAACCTATAACAGTCGAATAAGATCCAGTACAAGAGATGTATCATAGCCTCTGTCTTTCCAAACAATAATACTCTGACTTATAACGTTAAAAAATGTTATTATTGTAACAACAGATTGTGGTTGCAGAACTAACTTCTATGTGATAGTGAATCATCAATGTCAAATCCTGAAAACAAGTGTTTTGTCTGTACATTACAAACAGGGCTTTGCGTTAACACTTGCCAATGAGCAGTGACTGGTAACATTGCCTCTCCCACTAGCCAATTTGGCAGGTTGAGTTTTATGCGAACTATGGCAAGCGTCATGCAGGCGACCTAGAAGCACTTGTTCTTTACTTCAAAAGGCAATAACATGCATTACCCACGAAACTGCACAAGTGAGTGACAACGAGACAGGTTATTAATCAAGACGAAACTCAAGGTGCTTGAATAAATAAACCAACAGTTAACAATGAAGTGAACAATATTAAAATAAACAGGGTGGATGAACACATACAATGTCTTCGACTACTACTACTATACTGCTAGGGAAGAATTAACATGTAACATCAACAATAAAGTCTATCAATAAGTCAACTATTTTCACAAAGCCACTTGTCATGCTGGGGATTCTGGCGTCAAGTTCCTCGACACTACAATATATTTAATTGTCTTCTCAAACGGCATCCGACATAATAAACCAGGCCTATTAAACTAGCAGCCCGTTTGAAATTTGACATGGCCCGCCAGACTTTACTATTTTAATGTGACGTGTTGTAATGTAAGTCTGGTTTTCCACCACAGGTCATGACCTCAGCACCCAGCCACAGTATTGATCAGAGCAGGAAATGCATGACTCTTTTACTTGAGCTAATCACATTCAAATGAATGACTCAGAGAAGGCATTTAAAAAAAAAAAATTAAATCCTTGGCATCGATGTATCTGAAAATTATTTTTCATGAACTGCATAATGTCATGTGGAGTCCTAACAGTCAGAGCATCCACATAATATATGTATTATATAAGCGTGAATTGACTTTGATATACATGGTTTCCCACTAGAAAATTGACTTCTGCTGCCAGATTAGCTACAGATGAAAATATGAATGTTTTAATCCCTCTGTGCTGCAGGAGTAAAAATAAACTAAACAAGGTTTCCAGAAAAAGATTGAGAAGAATGATGCAGATTTTTTTCTCTGAATTGGTCCCAGGGCACTAAAGTAGAGCCCTGCTCCAGTGTGTCCCAATAGTTGTGTGTTTGTAGTGTTCTTTATTCTGTGATGAGTTAAAAGGAAAGGTCAAATATTGTGAATATGCATGAATGTCATGCATATAAGGACGTTATTCTTATCTTCTTCCTCATAATATATATACATGTATGAAGAGAAAATACAGTGTATACACACAAACACACACACACACACACACACACACACAGCGGCTGTAATAAGTATTTAACACGTCACCATTTTTCTCACTAAATATACTTCCAAGGGTGCTATCGACCTGAAAATTTCACCAGATGTTGGTAACAAACCAAGTAACCCATACATATAAAGAAAGTAGAGCAAATAAGATCAGAAATTAAGTTGTGTGTAAAAATGTGAAATGACACAGGGAAAAAGTATTGAACATGAAGAAAGGGATGTGCAAAAAGGCATGGAAAGCCAATACAACACCTAAAATTGATCAATAATCAAACAGCAATCCAGCCCCTTGTCAGTACAAATGAATATCAGCTGGCTCAGTCCTAATTGACGGCCGACAAAAAGGTCTCATTGCCAAGGTATGAGTCAAGACACATCTCATGATGGGTAAGCGTAGAGAGCTGTCTCAAGACCATCGCAAAGTAATTGTTGTGAAACATAACGATGGCATTGGTTACTGGTGTATATCTAAGCTTCTGAATGTTCCAGTGAGCAAAGCTCGTTTAAAGTTTACTGAACAACATTTGGACAAGCCAGTTAAATACTGGGAGAATATAGTCTGGTCGGATGAGAGCAAAAATGAACTGTTTGGATGCCATAATGCACACCATGTTTGGAGGAGAAATGGCACTGCACATCACCCTAAAAACACCATACCAACAGTGAAGTTCGGAGGTGGGAACATGATGGTGTTGGTCTGCTTTTCAGCACATGGTACTGGTAAACGATGAATGGGCAAATGTACCAAGACATTCTTGACAAAAATCTGCTGCCATCTATGAGGATGATGGAAACGAGGGTGGACATTTCAGAAGGATAATGATCCAAAAAATACTACCAAGGAAACTCTCAATAGGTTTCAAGGAAAAAAATAAAGCTGCTAGAATGGCCCAGAAAATCACCTGACTTGAATCCAATCGAAAATCTATGGCACGAACTGAAATTCAAGGTCTGTATAAGAATCCCACGGAACCTTCTATATTTGAAGACTGCTTGTGCGGAGGAATGGGCCAGAATCACACCAGAGCAATGCATGCAACTAGTTTCTCCATACAAGAGGCGTCTTGAACCTGACATTGCAAACAAAGGCTTTTGTACAAAGTATTAAATAAATACCTTTGTGTGTTCAATAGTTTTTCCCTGTGTCAATTGACATTATTACACACAACTTAATTTCTGAGCTTATTTGTTTTATTTTATTTGTATGTATGGATTACTTGAGTTGTTCTCAACATCTGGTGAAATTGGTGACGTGTTAAATACTTATTATAGTATATATAGTGTGTGTGTGTATATATAGTATATATAGTATATCACAATGGATATAATATCAGATAGATTACTGAAAATCACAGTGGAGTTGTTGCTGCTTACGCTTTGGGGTGAGTTTCATTCTATGACATGATAGAAGCAGGGGTCAAGGTAATATCTGCAGAGAGAAATATCTAAGAACCCAAAGGTGCACCACACGCTGACCACAACATTGAACATATTAAATATGTTTAGAAGATGGACTCTCAGCAATAATATCAGAGAGAGTTCAGGATAAAATATTTGTGTCCCTTGGCAGTTGTGATTGCAATGGGTCAAAAGGAACAAAAGCTATGCACCTTTTCTTATAAGGAATACTTCATTACCAGACTGTTTTATGTCAAAAACCGGAAAGAGACCGTTTTTACAGAAATTTTGGCAAAATTGGTTGTCATGAGGCTTGCTGGAATTGTATTTTCTTCTTTTGCTTTATTGCAAAGGGAAAAGTAGTAATGTGTTGTTGCTTGAGAGGTAGTATTTCCCAAGGAGAAACAAATGTTCTGTCTTTACAAGATTGAATTTGAGTTGCTAGACACTGACACATTAAAGACATGCAGAGATGCATCCTCCCTTTTGTGTGCTCTGTGGGGGGAAAGAGATGTAGAACTGAGTAGTGATGAGACCTGCATCGATTTACTGAAGCTAGGAAATGGCACTGATACTCCTAAATGATGATCTTATAGAATGTCCACAATTGGAACCCTGCTCTCCTTCAGAGCTGAATGAAAGAATCTGTATTCAAACCTGCATTTTATGTTTACTTGGTTTATCTTTGTGATATATTTACATTTGTTTGATGATCTTAAACAATGGGAAACAGCAAAAAAAATATAAAAAAAATAAATAATATATATATATATATGAGAAGGGGGCAAATACTTTTTCACAGCACTGTACATCTTGTGTAGTAAGCAGAAACAATTTTTCTTTTTGTTTATCTTCTTCCCCTTCTTCTTCTTCTTCTTATTATTATTGTAATTGAAAATGTGCAAACTGGGAAGATCCTCAGTGGGGAAAGATGTTTTAGCACAGCATATTCACGCTAAACAAACCATGACCTGACAAATATAAACACAGATGGATGTTTCAAACCCGACTGGTTTCATGTCTTATCCCAAGGGTAAAAATTCCATTCGGGGAAAGGATTTCACAAACAGATGGCTCCCTGTCAGGTAAACTTTCAAAGCAACTTGAGAAATAAGTTGGTTAAGGTTTTCTCTATAAATATAATAAAGACCGTGTTACAGTATATTAGATAAGCTAACAAAATACTTAGTCAGCTCTAAATAGACAAAAACTAAAACATCCATCCATCCATTTTCTGTACCGCTTCTCCTCACTAGGGTTGCGGGTATACTGGAGCATATCCCAGCTACCATTGGGCGAGATGCGGGCTACACCCTTAACCGGTCGCCAGCCAATCGCAGGGCACGTATAAACAAGTAACCATTTGCACTCACATTCACACCTAGGGGTTAGAGTCTTCAATCAACCTACCACACTTGCTTTGGGGATGTGGGAGGAGAAAGCCCAGAGAAAACCCACACAGGCATGTTGAGAACATGCAAACTCCATACAGGCGGGGCCGGATTTGAACCCCGGTCCTCAGAACTGTGAGGCAGATGTGCTAACCAGTCGTTCACCGTGCCGCTTAAATTAGCCACAAATGCAAACATTTTTACAGTGGCAGTTAATCACTAATACTATAGGGATGGGAACAACATTACAATGGTGGGAGTACTGTATTACAGTGTATATTTGGGTACACAAGACTTGACAAAAACCGAACTGTTTGGATGCCATAATGCACATCACGTTTGGAGGAGAAATGGCAAAAATTGAAAAACAAGCAGCAAGTAACTGGAGAATCTATTTAACTCAATGTATATTATACAAGGTTGGGCTGCAGGATAATGAAAGGTATTTCATTTGAAGACCATGTGGCCAACAACAGAAACGCCAAATCAGAGGAGAGTTGTTCTGCCCACAGAGTCATGTTAGAGCAATGTTAAATACATAAAAGTAATTAAATTGTACTTGGAACATCACAAAGAACATGAAAGTGAGAGGAACTGAAAACCCTGAGTGCATTGTTAATCTCATGGCATTACTGGGTTAGCTTTGTACACAAAGAATTAGAGTAATTTAGTGCATAGTAGTAATAGTTTTCTAAATCGGATTTCCTTAGTCACAGTGTCGCTTATTTCAACTTGCCTGCTGACCCATGCCGATGAGGAAAAGCCTTTACTCTGGCAAAGTGAAGTTGTCACCTTCTTTGCCAGGTTGGATGGTTGGATGCGTACTTTGTTACAGGGCAACTGTGAGCCAACAGCTGGATGATGAACAGGCAGTGGCATCCTGGCAGACAAGCTCCTCAGGGCTAAGGCAAACATGTTTGATGGATCACCTGTTTGGGTCCAAAGGGCCCAAATTTTAAATTGCTCCCCATTTAGTTGGAAAGTTGTAATGTCATAGGAAGATTGAATGTCAGCTGCTATATCTCTCCAAGATGCAAAGAGGAGTATTTACTATATGGTACAATTTATGAATGTGTGCTGTACTCAACTCTAGTTGGTCATAAAAAAAAGTCTCATCAACCTAGTTGCCTGTATTTTTTAAAATCAGTATTCAGTATTTTTGGGAGCATAAAAAGCAGTATTGCCCATTTATTTCTGACAGAAAGTGCAGACTTACTTAATTTCTCAGTATAGCCCACTAAAATGATTGTTTAAAATAGACTTAACCCTACGCCTCAATCTGTTTGGTACATATTTTTCTGTCAGACATAATGTTAAGTATCTATTGTCAGCAAAAGATTTTAGACTCCACGAGTCTAAGACTTATTATTTAAACTTTTATTATGTAGCATCTCTATGCATAAGAAGAGCTGTATAGATGTGGAAGAGGAGAGAAAAACAACTGCAGCAGCCTATGTTGTCTACAAAATAGTGCTTCCTTTTTCCTAACATTTTAAGTTAGTTTGTCTCAGTGAGGTTTATGAAAGCTGAGACAGAAGCCACACAG
Organism: Phyllopteryx taeniolatus; assembly: GCF_024500385.1. Lineage (NCBI taxonomy): Eukaryota > Metazoa > Chordata > Actinopteri > Syngnathiformes > Syngnathidae > Phyllopteryx > Phyllopteryx taeniolatus. Next base: position 17,938,908 of record NC_084503.1, read on the forward strand.
AGATGACAACACAAAAATGATAACAGTGGGTGTGAACGAATGCCATTACGCTTGAGCAGATGAGACAGAAAATCTATTACGCAGTTTTTTGTGCTAACTCAGTCAGAATGTTATGATTCTGTCAACATAAAAACATGCTTGGCTCCTATGGCACAAGACTATAAATATGACTGAATAGCATCAGCCTCTGTCTTCATACACGCAAGCAAACAAAGTAGAGTGAATTTCAAAACTATACAACAAACTCAATGGCTTGAGACTTTGACAAATCCTGCTGTGCCCGACAATGAAGAAGCGGTTTCTCTATAATTGGTGTCTACACACCTATGTAGTATTTTGTCTTCATTCAACTGCGTGGGTGTGAATCAGTTGAGGTAGACAATGCAGACAAAGCTCAACACTTTTTTTTGCCCCAGTTTCTTTCTGTCAGTTGAAGATTGCAATGCTAATTCATTTGGAAATCTATTGGAAATGAGTTTAATGGGAAGGGCAGGCAGTTAATTTAAGCAACTGTGTAAAGAAATGAAGGACGAACATAAAAACTCCTCTAAAGTGGACATAAAATGTAAAAATGCCCGACCTTAACTGTTGGAATTAGAAGAAATACCCTCTTGTTAAAATGGCTTTTAGAGACATGCAGCCAGAATACATCAACTTGTTAAAATTACATTTTTTACATGAATGATTAAGAAGGGATTTGGCAACCAAAATATTTTTTCTTCTTTCTTGTATTAAATATGATTAACATTCTTTTTTTTCTTTCATCTACAACGAGCTCACATACTTCCTGATATCGCAGCCAAGATGCCACTAGGTGTTTTTTCACTTCTCCCTCAGCACATTGTCATGTTTCGTAACCCCAACAACACACTCACACTGCATGTTATCTCGACTTCAATACTGGTCAGCATGCACAGTACTGTAAGAACAGTATACTTAATTAGCAAATCAGTGACATTTTGGTCTTAACACTTACTCTCTTTTTGCCCCCCAATCTGCACCTAGTTTGGGACTCTTAAATGGAAAAACTGATCTGCAGGCATTCTATGAGTTTAATTAGGACTGAAGCTCAATCCATCTAAGGCACAGCTAATGGTTTTAAGCAATTTGGCTATGTTGCCATTGGTCATTCAGTAATTGTCAGTTCTGTCTACACTTCCATTGAGCAGCAATAATTTCTCAAAGACATTACTCTTACCATTTCTGTTCTCACTTAATAAAGTTAAGAATGCACCCTGTTCCCTGCAAAAGAATTTCGTAAAAGCTTATCGGATATTTTTTTTCTTCTTTGTCCTCTTAGTACGATATTGACTTCAATCATTAATGGGCCTCCAGTGACTCACTTCGCAGAGCCAAAAATTCAAATCTCGTTGTAGGAGAAAAAAAAAACAGAAGTTTAGTCTGTCTGTTTGAAGGATGCTCGTTTGCGTCCAAAGCACTGTCAGACGTGTCAAATGTATGGTCTAGTTCTTTGTGTAATGCATGCAACGGACACTGTATATTAGACTCAGAATTTAATTTCCCTCCAGGGAAACTATGTAAACATGCGGTCAAGTGCCGCATTGGACTGATATCCATGGCCCGCATGTTGGCGGAAACACTTGAGAAGAAGCTAAATGCACAGTACTTTGTCTCTTCGGGCATTGGGGAAAGAGGTTTACTCACTGAATGGGCTCCAACAGCTTGTCTCTGTTGCACGAGCGAACTAAATGACAACATAATGATTGATATCTTAAGGAGATTATAGACTACTGAGAACATGATGATGGATATTGTATTCCATTTCTTCCATTAAGCCATCCTAAATTCTACACTGCTCCTATAGGAATGGGTCTATTCCAAATATAATGTGATCTTTTCTAAATCAAAAGCAAACGTGGAGCAGCAATTTCATTCAGCTAAATTCTATCAACATGAACATCTGAGATTTCAAGTAAGACACACTCCAAAATCAAATATAATTATTTAAACTGCCTGAAACTGAGATCATATGCAAGGTTAAAAAGTTCACTTCACCCAAGTTACTAACATGATCTAATTCCAAATTGTCACGCTGACCTCCATCAATCTACATATTCATGGACCTACCTATACTGTATGTGGCTGACCTAATTCACTCCCACACTTCTACTGAATATAGGAGGTGGGATAATCTCAATTTCCTGTGCCGGTTGCTCCCCTCTGAGAGCCACTGTCTGACAGCCAACTCTGGAGTGCTGTGCTCTAACTTTAAAGATACACTAATGGTATTTTATTTGACACATGAACAATGTGCGATGAAATTTGACCTCTGCAATTATCCCATCCCTGAGGAATGGGTGGCTACAATTGTGTGGTACTGTATTCAGAGATCAAATTCTGACCTTTTGTCAGAACCTTGGTCAAGGGTTCTGGATAGACTAACTTTCATGGACATGGGTTTTGTTGGGGGGGAGAAAGAGCACCGGGCAGAAAAGCCCATGCAAGCATTAGGATAATGTGCAAACCCCACACAGAAAGGCCTCACAGTGGGGTGACTACTTACTGTCAGGCAGCAGTGCTAACCACTCTTCTATCACCACCAAAATCAGAGGTTCATAGTCAACAGGACATCCCAAGTTTCGGAACACTCAAAATTTTTTGATCAAATCTTAAATGATTTTCTTCATTCTCAAATCCAAAACTGTAAATGTGGTAGCATTTAAAAATAGTAATGAAAGCTAAGACGTACTGAATACCGTGTCAAACTTAAGATACTCAATATTATGTGGATTATAGGCCACATGATAGGTGACCTATGGTGCACTTGAGACCGATCTCAAGACCACATTTTGAAGGTCTTGGCATTGTCTCGAACTTGAGTCCCAAAGGTCTTGGTCTTGTCTTGGTCCCGGACTGGCCAGACTCAGGATTTTCTGTGGAGACCAGTCAAGAGCAGCACTGATCTGATTCTTCAACTTCATTAATGTGATAATGAGAAGAATTTGGTAAAACAACAAACACCTTCAATTGATGTGTTACTAAACCCCCCACCACCCCGTAATGACTGCACCCTTTGTGGCATTGTTACTCAGCACAACATTTCCACTAACTCAACGGAAATTTAAGTTGGCAATGACTTCATATGTAAAACAACATTCGAAAGAAAACACTGCGGTGTGCAAATTCTGCAGTCTTAACCGGGGACAACGTCGAACTTTAAGCCGGCATCTCGAAAGAACACAACCACAGTTAAGCTAACGTTAGCTGTAAATGACACGAGTAAATCTAAATGTGTTTTTCTGAGATTAATATTTCTGGAAGAGGCTTTAATTCCACCGTAAATTATCTTAATTTTAACAGACATGTACTTTATAATACTTATAAGACTCCAATTTATTCCAGTCAGACTGAATTGGCTATTTTCTTTCACTCTTTGTACCGAATGAGACCCCACCGTGCACGTTAAGGTCACGAAATGCTGCAGTCTCTGGTTTCATAAGTCCAACCAAGCTCTTCTTTAAATCTTCAATTTTAAATATTTTATATTTTTGCTGGTTGTGTCTTTGAAAGAATTGCAAACATTGTGTTTTTGTCTGTTAAATGTATTTAAAAGAAAATTTAAATGAAAGAGAGAATGCCCTCGTCACAGTCTCAGCTTGTCTCGGTCTTGGTCTTGACTCGGTCTCGACTCCCAAAAGACTTGTCTTGGTCTCGGTCAATTTTGGTCTTGGGCAAGTCTTGGTCTCTGATAGAGTAGTCTTGAGCGCAATAGACTCACACTCAACAATTCATACAGGGCCTCAGCATGCTTGACACTTAAGTCTGATTCATTTGCCTAGTATGAGCGCTCTCATCTGGATTCACATGATACACTTTGCTGTCCTCAGCATGCTTGGAAGAGGCCTACCATGATTTCTCATTCACCGGCATGAGCTTTGTTATATTTCATCATGTCTTGCCAGTTATAAATGATAGTCCCTTTGCATAATAGAAACAAACTCAAAATAGGCCACAAAGTATGATTGCAGTGTTACGTGTTGTATGATGAAGAGCTGGCAGTGTGAGTGCAGGTTGACGGAGGAAGGTATGCTCTGTGATCTGTCCCAAGCCCAGCATGTTTTCCATAACTGACCCAATGTGGGTGCACAAATAAGGTAAAACAGGAAGGTAAGAAGAATGGAAGTCTTACACTGTGTTGCATTGTCATCCAGACACCCCTCTAGGTGAAGAAGGAGCAGAAAAATGAAGAAGACAAAGATTTAATTGGACACAGGTTGAAGAGACAATAATGGAAATAGATACTCAAGTTTGTGGACCTTAACGTTAAATGATAAATGGAGCTACTTAATAAATCAATAGAACAACCTCAACTCAACTGTGTAGTAATTATCAGATCTACTGCCATCAGATTTGATTAATGCTCTTTTTTTGCATTAAGGGAGAGAAATAAACATCTGAGCACCCTGTCTAGCATCCATCCATCCATTTTCTGAGCCGCTTCTCCTCACTAGGGTCGCGGGCGTGCTGGAGCCTATCCCAGCTGTCATCGGGCAGAAGGCGGGGTACACCCTGAACTGGTTGCCAGCCAATCGCAGGGCACATAGAAACTAACAACCATTCACACTCACAGTCATGCCTACGGGCAATTTAGAGTCTCCAATGAATGCATGTTTTTGGGATGTGGGAGGAAACCGGAGTGCCCGGAGAAAACCCACGCAGGCACGGGGAGAACATGCAAACTCCACACAGGCGGGGACGGGGATTGAACCCCGCACCTCAGAACTGTGAGGCTGACGCTCTAACCAGTCGGCCACCGTGCCGCCACCCTGTCTAGCATACATTTATATTTACGCAAAATGGCTATGTCATTTGGTTGAAAAGGAAAATTATTTAGCAAAATTTACTATATGTGGTGGAGAGGCTTACCAAAGGCCTCAGAAAAAATTGCTTCATGAATGCAAACTTTAGTCTAAAAACATACAAGACCATTTTCATATATTTTCTCCCTGCTTCCAATTATAAGCACCCTCAGATATTGTCAGATGAGTGATACTGCAACAAGTTACCGTAGTTGCAGTTTACAGTACAACCACTGCAGATTTATCTTTTTATTTTTATTTTTTTTTGTGATTCAGAAATGGACAATGCACATGCACATGAGAAAAACCTATCAGTGTGATGTAGGTCAGTTCTACATCATTACAATAAAAAGTCTTTAATTAGAATTTAAGTATAATTATCTTGTCCTAATACATACCAGTCGATCCAGGCTTGTCTCTATGGCTGTGGTTGGCTTTTCGTCAGGAGTATAAGGTCTGAAACGAGCACTAAACACATCCGAAATGCCACGTGCAGACCTACCTATGCCTGAAGGTTTTGGTGGACCACAACTTTGAAAAAACTAAAAAGAGAAAACACAATAACTGAGGAGATATAACTACATAAATCCAAATCAAGTCCAAAAGACACTGATAATAATAAATTCACTTATTACAGCAGGAAGCCAATGTGAATATGAAGACTTGAAAAGGATTTGTCCACAGTGGTTGTTTGGTACAGTATGGTTTATATTGATGAACTCTACCTTGCATTTACACCTCTGAGGGAGAGAGATAATTGTGTTATATGCTGTGTCAATAGTGTAACATTATACGAGAGTCATGCTCAAATGATAATAGGAAAATATTGCTCATTATACCATACTGCTCTGCTTGGTGAAAATGAGGCATCCATGACTTCACCTTTTGGGAAGAAAACTGCTCTGAATGAACAACTATTGGACAGGGACTGGAGAGTAGGTTTTAGAGCAATGCAAAAGTATAGCCAAAAGTACAGTGGAGAGGAAGAAGAAGTGGAAAACAATAAATACTTGAACCAGCCATCAATCAGTCTGAATTTGTCATGGTGCATTGTGAGACTAGATTGTTTGATAACTGTTGACAACATAGCCTCTGCGGGGCGTTCAGATCCGAACAAACAAATTCAAATAGCAAAACCCATCAGCCTTTGTGGCCTCTCTGCTGGCCCCCAATTCAATGTCTTCTGGAGCCACAGGGCTGTTATGACAAGGGCTCTCTTTTGTCTAATATTTATCAATCCTTCTTCATGATTACAATTTCTTATATCCTGTGCATCACACTGACAAAGTGATTTTACACAGGTCAGTGCCACTGGAATGAAGGAACAATGCAATGTGAATTTCTGAGAGATCGTAATCTCAGTTCAATCTTTTAGCCAAGCACAACCTTTCGGGAAGGGAGCCTCAGGTGCATAGACAATGGCTGAAGTTATAAATTGCAGCCACTGTGATATGGGGAAGAATGGGACCTCTTATTCATACTGACCTGTGTGAATCTCTGGGAGATGGGCTTAAATACACCAGAGAGTAAAAGTTGAAATGAAACTGGCCTTTTGATAAGATTTTTATTTGCAGCTTTGAATTTTTCTATTCCAAAGATGGATGAGCAATTTGAACCCGAAAGAGGTTTAAGAATAAATTAGCTTCTATATTTGCAGGTTAAATAGATGTCATCTCATTTAAAAGTGAATCTTGAAGGCATTTGTGCTATTTCTCTCATCTAAAAATAAATCAGCTGATAGAAAATTATTTTTATTTTTTTTATGTATTATGTATTGTCTGTCCCATGTTCAAATCATCCACTATTTTACCATTCCAAGATAAAGTAAAGCAGTGTTTTACTTGCATTATGAGAATTAGGTACTTTTAGATTTTTTTTTTTTTTTTTAATGAAATGAACTGTGGAAAACACATTTTGTATTTCATACAAGTTAAGCAAAAAAAAATCCAGAAATTTACCTTTGCTGACAGTATCTTGTTGTTGTCCTGCATGGTCATGATGGCCTCAGAGATCTTGAGGTCAATTGGCTCAATGACTGCTTCAATGTGAAAAGGTCCCTGCAGCCTCTCAGCCACCAGCAACATGGCATCTGTCAAAACACAAAAAAACTTGTAAATTAAAGACACATAAAACATTTGTCTATCCACGACAAACGTCAGCCCATAGTCTTTGGACGTTGAAGCAGTAAAATTGACAATGCAAAACCCATGGGATGTTCCTGCCCCAGCAAACCTTTATGACATCATTCCAATTAAGCAAATAAAGGCAGATGTACTCTCTAAGGCTGGCAAGTGCCAAAAAACCAAAACGATACCTTTCTGTGCCTTCATCTCAGACACACATACAGTAAATTTAAGAAAACTATTTGTAGATACAGTAGGTACAATGAGTGTCTATTTACGGTACTTTTTTGTAAATTTATTTTTTTACATTATATCATGCCAAGGCGGGCACACGCACACAGTCACACACAACATTAACCCTTAAAAAACAGGTATGTCATGGCGGCCATACATGCACGCACACACACACTCACACATACACACACACACTCACACATGCACACACACAGAGACACACACACACACACACACGCACATTTTATCTATTTTTTTCCCCTCAATAAAATGAAGCTGTCAGTCATTTCCAATAATATCAGTCCATTTTGGAGGAATTGATAAATAACTAATTGCCTTTGGAACACCCCTTTTTCATCGCCAACTTCGACATGAGCCCCATGGCTTGGTGTGACCTCAGTGGCAGAAGTGGAGACCCAATTCACTACATACTGCAGCTAGTATGAAAAGAATAATTCACTATACTATAAAGCAGTAGTATTAACTCATATTTTCTATATCGTAGCTGGTGGGGGGAATCTCCTCACCTCCAAAATGACAACTTTTTAGGTAATAAATACAAATGACAGCTTGCTTGAGTTTCCAAACACTGCTTTTTTCACATTGGTATTATACCTTGTATTGCTGTCCTATATCGTTGCACTTTCATATGAAGAACAGCTAGCACCCCAAAATTATGTTCAATCGCTAATTTAATATGCTGAAAAATCGCTAATTTATTAGTGTGTCATCGATAAAAATGATACAAACACGATGGGCGAGTGCCACATCCTTGCAAGCCTCATGAACCAATCATATACATGGCTTAATATCCCAAAACTGTTACCAATCATCACCAAAATTAATGTGGACATCTCTACTCATGGCAACTTCACAACAATTGGCTCAATATTTTGGATTTCATGGACATTAGAGCATTGTCCTCTCTCACGATAGAGAAAAAGCTCAACATGTCCATAAAATCTCAAATATCAGATTGATTGTTTTAATATTTTCAGAGGTGTAAGTGGGCATAAAAACAGACGTCCACAAAGATTACGGTGACAATTGATCGCAGTTTGTTATGACAGCCAGCGGTGTGCCCGCCAAAGTCCATGTCTCTCACACAATGCCACCTACAGAAACGCCTTTATCATCCATAGGAACTCTTTTCAAAATTTTTTAGAGGCATTTATGGTGCAATCAATTCAAAACTGATCTGAAAAATCCAGTATATGCGGAAATCAATCTGCAAGAATTACAGTAAATCATTTGTGGGGGCTAACACACGCATCCCCCCTCATAACGCCAACACTGATTTTACATAAAAATCACTTGGTATATGATCCAATCAACAACATGCAGTATTTGTACATTGCACAGGAAACATTCTCAGTGAACCATCCATTCTTCCCAACAACATTCCAAATAATGTTTTGTGATTTCAATCAATATCCAAACAAAAAATTTACCCACCTGAATACCACGCCTCATTTTCTATGAAACATGTTATTAATACGTTCATACAGAGGAATGGTGAACAATTGATTGTGTTTAAAGAGGGGATGAAAGCAATATTTGACATACTGCAAAATGCCATGAACGTCAGAAGTGATTGTTAATAGCCTCTTAATGCGTCACTAAGGTGTTGGCTTGCATCATGATTATTTTCATAACTATATGTTTATATGTACATTATATGATTTTGATGATGTAATCATCTTAGTTCGTCTTAAATCAAAGTTTATAAAGAAAAGCAATAGTTTTGGACTGTATATGTTGTGTATAATACAATAAATATAATAATATTAATATAATGTAATTTCAATCTGCTTGTACTTTCATGACAGTTAATAATCTGAGAATTGCCTGTATAGTTAATGAAGGTTTAATGATTCCAACATTTTTTACTCTGGAAGAAATTATTCCGAATATAATTAATTTCAAAAGGAAATATTTAAACATCCGACCAGCAACATGGAACGGATTGTGTTTGACTTATGTTTGAGGATATGCTGTCTCAACTACAGTACTGTACATGAATTTGTGAGATTATTCTATTCTTTAGAATCAAATGCATATGACACAGCCTGGATGGATTTTGAAGTACAGTAATGCTTTTGGAACGGCTTTATGTTGAACAGAGGAATGAGAGTCATGATAGGATCCCCTCCTCTGTCTCTTAGTAGCTACATCTTTAAAGAGAACTCTTGTTTGTTTACCCTGCAATCTGAAATCGAACGTGATGGTGGGTTTGATTTCCATCAGGAGTTGGCTGGAAGTCAGTGCAGGGGACCAAACTGAGTCCGATGCAGCTTTTAGCCGCCTATGTTATGTTTGCAGTTGCTCGAACTGTGTGATAGAAAAGTCTCAGGGGAATTCAAAGAGAGTTGAGGAATATTGGAGGCAGTTCTTTGATTCATTCTATTAAGGCCCAATGACCAAAATCCTGCCTGCAATTCACTGGTAACCAGTCTAGGGTGTATCCTAAGTCAACTGCATAGGCCCCAGCTCACTTGTGACCCTAAATTAAGACAAGCAGTATAAAAATCGGCGACAGGCTCAGATGAGTGAAAAATACTGTATGTTTACTGGATTATGAGCATTTCATTTGCTTTTACTTTTATCCATCCATCCATTTTCTACCACTTATCTGAGGTTGGGTTGCGGGGGCAGTAGCTTTAGCAGGGACGCCCAAACTTCCCTCTCCCAAGCCACTTCATACAGCTCTTCCGGGGGGATCCCGAGGCGTTCCCAGGCCAGCCGACGGACGTAGTCTCTCCAGTGTGTCCTGGGTCGTTCCGGGGTTCTCCTCCCGGTGGGACGTGCCCGGAACACCTCACCAGGGAGGCATCCAGAAGGCATCAGATGCCCCAGCCACCTTATCTGGCTGCTAAACTGGTACTGCTGTTTTCTTCTATCGTTTAGCTTTTCTGCTACAGTTTGTCCGGATATTCAGTAAGAGTAGCCAAAAACAGGATTCTGTAATTACACTCATTCATCACTTGTCTTTCACCTCAAAAATACACTCCTGTTAAACTCACATTATCTAATATATTTCAATTTTATTGGCAATTTGTATCTCAGATTAAGTGATTCCTAATTGTGATTGGATTAACTTCATCGCCGTCTCCACTGCAGCCACCAAGGCCAAATGCACACATGCACAGAAACTATGCACAGTAAATAAAAATGGCGTTGGTAACAAACAAATGCTAAAAATCACTAAATATATTTTTTTAAGTAAGAGCGGCGTGGCAGCTGTTGCGGCTCTTGTCAGAATAAAGTGGTATGCTATTCTTTGAACAGCCCTGTTAGATATATACAGAAAAAGCAGCAATTGCTGGAGCCTGCAAAGCCAAAACCAGTAACAGAAAATGGTCACGATAATGAAAACAGCTGTTCTGACTTTAAATAGAGGAAGACTAATCTAAGTTATCTGTCATGTTACACACTTCTTTACTGAAAACTAGTTTGCATGTTCATTTATCTGTTATAGTATTATTTATAGTATTACAAATTCTGTTTGGTTCTAGTTGTAGTTTTGACTATTAATATATATGAAATGATATTAATGATGATAGAATAACACCATGTGACCATATATGAATTTTGTAGATACTCCAGGAAGGGTGTCTGTCCTCATATTTTCACAGCTATCCAGAGCCCTGCTGAGAAGGGGGGACAATATTGGCTTCAGTTCTCAGGGTCTAGGGGGTTGTGGGGAGGTAAGGTTACACTTGGAAGCAAGTCATGTAATTAAAAAGAAATGAGCAAATGAAATCAATGAGGATCATTTACACTGTCGTGCCAAAGGACTAAACAGAGGGCAACATAACCCTATATTCTAATTAGAAAAAACTAATGTGTGAGATGCAAAATGATACATGAAAAAGCAATAGTCTTAACAAATACTTATTCAAAGACGGATGAAGATCATTACTTTGATTGGATATCTTATTGTTGCAGCCATTTATGTGGGGTTGGGGCTGGGATGTGATGTGATGGCAGTGGCTGTAAGTGCGCTGCTGTGTGCACTCAGAGCCATATTCTCCCATGTGCTTAAGTCAGAAAAGGCATGCAGCTGCGCACTTTTCTGGCAGTGTGCAGTCTCCCGTCAACTCAAACCTGTCATTTACGCACCCTCTTGGCACGCACTCTGGGTGGAGTAACCCAAAATGTGGGCTTTCTCTGTTAAATTCGGATCTTGAGATTCTCCAGTGGACATGAACTTTTCCTCTTCCTCACTAAGTTTAGAAAGTCTCCTCCTCCATGAAGGTGAAACATCATATTGCACGTTCTGATTCACTTCACTGCTCCGACTCGGCAATTAATATTCAAGTACCTGCCCACTCAACTCAACTTCGCATGACGCTGCATCGCGACAGCCAATCGGTTTTGAGAATACACTCTGTCACTCAACATCCTCAAACAAAGGCGGACACGGTGATCGTTGCGATTTGTGGGCACTCCTGCTGAAAAATGAGCCGGCCTAGAGAATGGTGAGTAAGGAGATCGGTAAGTACTACATGTATATAGCTATCGGTTGTAGAAGCGAATACATGTTTGGTGTGTACGCCATATTCAAATTAAGGTAAACTGATCCAATCAGTTCAAAGCTTATTTACATATTGAATATTAATGAGTCCAGCTGTCTCATCTGCAAGGCGTAAAAGACCAACTATGATACCTTGAAAAACAACATCCTGTGCATTTTCAACCCAAATTATCTTGAAAACAGCATAATAGGACATCAAAGATTACAAAAAACCCCAACAAACAAACAATGGCATAGGACCATTAAGTAACTCACCCACTGTGTGTGGCACATGGGGAGTTGGGCACATGGGGAGTTGGGCACTACAGCAGGCACACCCCTTTTTCTATTGATGGACCTCCAAACATGCTTTCAGTCATCAGCATGGTATTCTGATTAAATTGCAAAAACACAATGCTCTTTCAAATTATCCTGTAAGATGAACGGTGGACACGTCTCACTGGCAACGAGATATCTGCAACGGAAGTTCTTTTCAGATTTAGTGTCCTATATTTTCCATCGGTTTTCTATGGCATTGATAAGTCTCAGGAAAACTCCATCTTCCTCGATTTACAGGAAGGTGCACAAGCCAGGCGCGTAAAAAAAACCACTAATGCAAAAATGGCAAAAAAAAAAAAAAAAAGGCAAAAGCTCAACCCTGACCACAGACATGCTATGTGAGAAAAATGGGCTCAAATGCTGGTTTTTCATCTGTACGAGGCTGAACTATTGGCTGTACTACACTGTTGTACTTTACTGTACAAGTATACAATTCATCCATCCATTTTCAACACCGCTTATGCTGGTTAGGGTCACGCGGCGCTGGAGCCGATCCCAGCTGACTTCGGGGGAAAGGTGGACTACACCCTGAACTGGTCGCCAGACTGTCGCAGGGCACATATAGACACGGACAACCATTCGCACTCACATTCACACCGGCACTGAGTGGGAACTGAACCCACGCTGTCCAAGTGTGGGGAAACTCCAGACACTAAACAAAACTTGACAACTCGACAATGATGTTTGTCTGTCAGAAATAGAACTGATTCTCATGCAGTGAGGAATGGGGGGGGGGGGGGGGGGGGGGGGGGGGGGGGGTGGGGAAGCAGCAGTATGCCTCATCATGTCTCTCTGAGGTACTTTAACAAGGGACTGACAAGACAAATGATAATGATGTGTCCGTCACAATGCAGAGCTGGATATATTTGTCACAATGGCAGTTGATGGATGGTCTGGTATCACACACCGAACACACGTACACAAACACACACACACACACACACATGCACGCACAAGTGCACTCACGCACGCACACACACATGCACGCGCACACGCAAACGCATGTCACACATACAAGCAAGTGAATTCAGGTTTAGGGCTGGTATAAATAAGAATTTTAAAAATCTTTTTAATGTATTTATTTTTTTTAATCTGCTACAGACACCGCACATGAAAAAAAAAATCTGGCATTTAACAGTTTTGGTCGTATTGTGTGTGGTGTGCTCCCACAATCTCAACACAGAACACCACACATAAAGATTCTGTTCCACCACAGAACTAGAAAAAAGTCTTCCGAGGCAGAAATCTTGCGTGCTCACAGGTGATCTCACTTCCGGGTATGCGCTGAGTGTTGCCAAAGGCGGGAGTATTGTAGAATGGTGACGTCCTCAATAAAAAGACTTGCTCTGGAATACTTTTTGCCATCTGGTGAATCCACTTCTATCCAAAAAAAACGACATCAATCAGGATATGTATAATTTTGTTTATGGTCGTTTCCATGTTTCTCAGTTTGGGCACTTCTTTGATTGGCTACATTCTGTTCCACGTCACAATTCATGGTGGGTGTCATTGCTGGCAGAGATGTCGGCTTTCCCCACACATAAATATTTTTGGTCAGGAAGGGGCAAAATCTTGACAAATACAGCCCGATGGTCTTGATGTGTGTACTGGGCCTTTGTCAGTTTTCTGCTTGTATCTAACATGGCAATTACTTTTTTGACAATTGAAGACAACTGTACAGTACTGGGATTCTTATTTCAGAGAGCTATTTGCATGCCATTCATCTGCAGCATGTGATCATGTATGTAAGTCACATAACAATGTGAAAAAAAATCACAAAAGTCAAAATTGCTTCAATGAAAGTAAAAATAGTTTTTTTCAGTCTCCCCATTTATTCTTAATGACTGGACTCTGGGTATAATGTACTCTTACTAGTTGTATTTGTCATTGGTTACAAACACAACATATCTGGATGAAAAAAAAAATCAGATTACATTCTAAGTAAGAATGGTTATTTCAAATGCTGCCAACAGATTCTGCAGCATGCTCTCACTTTCCCAGTAAAATAGAAAGTGTAAATTATATTGATTATCCTGCATACTGGTATCAAAGTGAAAAACAACACGACTTCCAATAATTATTTTTTAATATGCAGCATTTAATTTATAGTGAAAGCTTTCTGTCTTTGTCGTCTGGTGACGTTAGACGAATTGATATATTTGAAATTCCTTCTCCTAGAAGAAAATGACCAACTGGCTTCCTAACGTTTCTGCCACGAGACACAGTATGACAGAATTGTTTAAAGTTGTGTAAGTTACTAAAAACATTTTTATCAATCTGTCCCTGGCACCCCCATAAATTTATATTCATCTGACCGTTTTACACGCACACACAGACACACACACACAATGCTAATGCTGCTATAAACCCAAACACCAAAATAACCTGACATTGAAATTGCACCAGATGTACTATACATAATTACTAACATACTGAACAACATTGCTTATTTGTGCCAGCCAGCAGGCGCAGACTGGCGGACGGGGAAACTGAGGATTTCCCCGGTGGCCAGACGGACCGGAGGGCCGGCGTCGGCCACGAGACAAAGAAGATGCAAAAGAAAAAGAAATTAATAGAAATGGCCACAAAGTCCATCCATCCATTTTCTGTACCGGTTATCCTCACTCAGGTCACGGGCGTGCTGGAGCCTATCCCAGCTATCTTCGGGGGAGAGGTGCGGTACACCCTGAACTGGTCGCCAGCCAATCACAGGGCACATACAAACAAAGAACCACTCTCACTCATATTCACACCTACGGGCAATTTGGAGTCTTCAATCAACCTACCACATATGTTTTTTTTGGGGGGGGTGTGGGAGGAAATCGGAGTACCCGGAGAAAACCCATGCAGGCATGGGGAGAACATGCAAACTCCACACAGGTGGGGTCGGGATTTGAACCTCGGTCCTCAGAACTGTGAGGCAGATGTGCTAACCAGTCGGTCACCGTGCCGGACACAAAGTACATATATTAATCTTTATAATTGAAGTGCCTTAATGTTAATTTTCTATGCATATGTATAATGTTGTTTGAGGTGTCTAATTTGTGTGATTTGCACCGTGTGGCACCGAGTTGGTCAAGTTAGTGGGCGTCACTCTCCCAGAAGTGGTGCAAAAAAGAGAGACAACTGGAAGTGCTATGTTGAATGGTTACTTGAATGTGCTGGCTTAATAATGTTTTGAAAGATTTGCTTTGTAAAGTGTACTTATTGATCCTATGTTATGTGTGCTTTCCTATTTATACTTTTTGGTCCTTCTCTCTTAGAAAACCACTCCCACGCACCCATGCAAGTGGCATAATATGAATATCAGCTGGTTTAGTCCTAATTGATGGCCTACAAAAAGGTCTCATTGCCAAGGTGTGAGTCAAGACACATCTCATGATGGGTAAGAGCAGTGAGCTGTCTCAAGAACAAGCTAATTGTTGCAAAACATAACAATGGCATTGGTTACAGGCGCATATCTAAGCTTCTGAATGTTCCAGTGAGCACAGTTGGGGCCATAATACGTAAGTGGAAAGCCAATCATACCACAATAAATTTGCATCGATCAGGTGCTCCTCGCAAGATTTTTGACAGAGGAGTGCAAATAATAATCAGAAGAGTTGTCTAAGAGACAAGGACCACCTGTGGAGAGCTTCAAAAAGACTTGGAATTAGCAGGTACTGTTGTCACATGGAAAACAGTGAGTAATGTACTCCGCTGCCATGGCCTGTAGGCACGCTCACCACAAAAGACACCATTGCTGAAAAAAATTATGGCAAACCTTGTTTAAAGTTTGCTGAACAACATTTGGACAAGCCAGTTAAATACTGGGAGAATATAGTCGGGTCAGATGAGAGCAAAATAGAAATGTTTGGATGCCATACTGCACTCCACGTTTGGATGAGAAATGGCACATCACCCTATAAACACCATACCAACAGTGAAGTTCGGACGTGTGGGGATGCTTTTCAGAAAATTGTACTGGTAAGCTTCACATTATTGAAGGAAGGATAAATGGGCAAATCTACTGACACATTGTTGACAAAAATCTGCTGCCATCTACGAGGATGATGAAAATTAAACTAGGGTGGACATTTCAGGATGATGATGATCCAAAACATACTACCAAGGAAACTCTCAATATGTTTCGAAGAAAAAAAAAATAAAGCTGCTAGAAGGGCCCAGCCAATCACCTGACATGAATCCAATTGAAAATCTTTGGAAAGAACTGAACTGCAAGGTCCATAAAAGAAGCCCACGGAACCTTCAAGATTTGAAGACTGCTTGTGTGGAGGAATGGGCCAAAATCACACCAGAGCAATGCATGCGACTAGTTTCTCCATACAGGAGGCGCCTTTGAAGCTGTCATTGGAAACAAAGGGTTTTGTACAAAGTATTAAATAAATACCAATTGGCGTGTTCAATACTTTTTCCCTGTGTCATTTCACAATATTACACACACCTTAATTTCTGAGTTTATTTGTTCCACTTTTTTTTGTATGTATGCAATACTCCCAACATCTAGTAAAATTGTCATGTCAATAGCACCTTGGGAAATATATTTAATGAAAAAAATTATGTGTTACGATCTGTCGACGTAAAAGCAGTAACAAAATAATAATAAAAAAAATAAACAAAAGACTTGCCTCTCTTTTCTACTGCAGTTCCCTGTGACAATAACATTTCAGCATAAACAAAGTCCACAGATATATGTCATTAAGAGCCTGTGAAGAAAAATGTGGTCCAAGTGATGATTTAAATTGGCCACGATCCAGATTGTCTACACATGATGATCTATACAGTATACTCTTGCGCTGAGAGATGACCTGTGATGCATTTAGAAGTGGATTTTGAAAGGCAGATCAATCATTTTTGCAATTTTCTTAGTAAGTTCATCCAAGATTTTTGGCAAAGGATAATGCATACAAAAAAAAAAAGAAGACATCCAGAATTACCTTAGAATCAAAGGTCATTCTGGATGGATTTTCTCAGCTATTTCATGTATGCTTTCAAAAGTTTCTTTGTAAAGGTATGATCTGAGACTTAAATCATAATTTGACAAATATACTATAATTTGAACTTTTGAATGCATACAGTAAATATTTTGGAATTAATAATTGTTTGGGATGAAAAATCAATGGCTTATCTGCAAACAAGCCACATAATTGGTTTCTAACACTAATTATGATAAGGAGTAATGGACATTTGTGATTCACAATTGCATTAGTATGAATGCTTGTTTAGGCCAAGACTTTGCAACTGCACAAAAGTTTCAGCTCGCTAGGCACATCAATGTAGATCTATACAGTTGCAATTTTTTCTTGGTCACAGAACATTTTTGTGTGGGCACTTGTTGCTCAGCAAAATGTATGCTTTTTGCCGAGCAATCCTCTGTGTCCCACAGAGCAGAGATAGGGCGGGAAGAATCAGCAGGAACAGTCACAACAAAAATGACAGTAATATTACAGCACTATTAGTCATTTTGCAATGGAATCACCAGTCTGTATTGACTAAAAAATTATTATTGGCGCATAACAGAATGATAAAATTTAACACAGTGTGATGGGCCACTGCCCTTCTTGCTCATAATGCAAAAAGGACACATCAAACAAGACAACAGAAAAAAACCCCACAAAAAACAACAACTTGGGTACAATTACAATCAATACATTTTCATTGACATCTCAAGGGTTTTCTTCCTCTAAACACATTTGAGATTCTGTCACAACAGCCGGTTTTCCCATTACTGTCAAGAATAATGTCCCATTGCGTCCATGCATTTGTCTCTTCTCCAGTGAACAAGACACTAACTTTTTAACAGATGTCATAAAGTAGAGAGACATTTCATTCAGTACACAGGGGCCTGTGATAATCTGACGCTTCACACACGCCACCAGAGAGAACACATGCTACATAGTCTGGAGACATTTTGGAACGCAGACCTGTCAAAAATCAGCCAGTGGCTTAGAAGCACACTTTGGTTTACACATATGGGCTCTGATATGTCTTGCGCTAAAAATCACCTCATTTAAAAAAAATAAAACAGCTATGTGACGGTGGTGTACATGACAAATAAAGCATTAGCCTGTACAAAATCCAGAGGGAACATTCAACGTGCCTCCTTTGTATGCATTTAACAGTGAGGCTTTCAGCAAGCAGATACTTACAGCCTAACTGCAGTGCTCTATTACTCACCAAGCTCTGCTGGAAACTCGACAGAAAATATGTTTGCCTAGGATCTGCTCTCCTTTATCAATCCCGAACAGCAGGGACCACAGCCAGCTTTAAGCACTCAGGCTGGGTCCTTGCAATAGAAATCACCATTGCACAGTTGCACACAGAAAAAAGCGAGGGAATGGCTGAATAAATACGATTTTAGTTTTGTCTCTGTAAAGCTTCCAGAGCAGAGCCGACTGAATTCCCACAGAGACAATTCCGAGACTGAGCCATGAAAAAGTAACATTGCTTACACACAGATACACATGCAAACAAAGGACACAGATGCACAGTCACCAGATTTAATCATTTATTTACCTGTAAAAGTGTTCCATTCAAGATCGAGGTCAGCCTGGTTTGCGAGACAGCCTCTCATGACATTCTGACAGTAGTTTTGGCAGGGCTTGAGCCCTGGCATGCTTCGGCAGTATGGGCAGTACAGCATCCTAGTCAAGGCTCTGACACATGCGGGCGCAACATTCACCTGCAGATGAACCAAATATAGAGAAAAAAGAGATATTAAATACAAACAGAAGGCTATCAAGCAAAGAATCACTGCAAAAGCATGCAAATTCAATTTGGGGCAAATGTCATCTGTTTCAACTGTGGACATTATTACTCTTTATAATATACAGTGCTTAGCAAATTTATTAGACTACCAGCACCATTATCTATCCCAGAGACCCTCCAGCATCATTAAGTGCTTTAATGCTGGCTCTTTCATTTTCACTGAGTTCTGGAAGTTTTTAATCCAGCCGTACATTTTCTAAACAGTTTAACAGCAATTGATTTCAGGGTGCGCTAGAGCCTATCTTAGCTTTCTTTGGGCGAGAGACGAGTTACACCCGAAACTGGTCCCCAGTATTTTGCTGGCCAAATACAGACAAACAACCATTCACGATTAACAAAACAAACAATTTAGAATCTTCACTTAACCTAATCTACATGTTTTTGAGTTGTCGAAGGAAGCCAGAGTACCCGCAGAAAACGCACCAGGGCATGGGGAGAAAATGCAAACTCCACACAGGAGGGCCTTCACCTAAATTCTAACCCAAAAGCCTCTGACTGTGAGGCAGACGTGCTAACCAATATTCCATTGTGCTGCCCTCGGAACATTTTACCATTTTGAAAAATATAAACACAAATAGTTTGGGAATGCTGTTAATTTAGGGGAGCTGGTGCATAAACCTTACATTGGGTGGTGGTTCAATAGATTTGTTAAAAACTGTACATACAGTATGTCACATGTTCCCAGCATAGAAATGTAAAAGTGCACCAGATAAAACAGCATGACAACATGAGGTTTTCAACTGTGTCCATCTTGATCTTCTGTGAAGGCTGTGCCTTTTGTTATTGGACTCTGCATGCTACTGCAATGGGTTGAGTGAAAGTGACATGATTCTCACATCTGCTTCCCTTCAGAGGTGGGATGCAGAACCAGTAGTACATCTGATAATTGGCCTGTCAGCCTCTGTATTCATGCTTGACTTTAGATTTTGTCCAGCACGTACTCTGGAGAGCTTGTGTGTTAGAGTGGTAACATATCAAACAGTGGCAGTCATAGGATGGAGACCACCGCCTACATTCAAAGGCTTATCTATCTATCTATCTATCTATCTATCTATCTATCTATCTATCTATCTATCTATCTATCTATCTATCTATCTATCTATCTATCTATCTATCTATCTATCTAGATCATTATTGGAATCATGAAAGAAATCTGTAGGTGCATATCATGAACCAATGACACGAAAACAACTAAAGATTAAAGTGACAGGAAATGGTGAATAATGGAAACCACTGTGCACTTTAATAATAGTATTGGTGACATCAGAGTCTGTCTAACTTGTATCTTGTCTTGTTGTTATCGCTGTGGTTTGTCTTTGATTTGGTACATTCCGAACGTGTGTTATTGTGTGGGAAAACAAGCAGATGACAGAAGCTCAGAAAAGAGGCAACCAGTGTGACACGGACTCTATTAGTGCAATTGCTGCCACCGTTTGGCAGCTGGCAGCAAGGATCAAATTGAACATCTTTGACATTTGCAATCTGCAACCCACAGACATCACGCAATGGCTTGTAAGAAAGCCATTAGAACTAGGTTGCTTGTTGCCATTTTTCAATGCTTTGTGTCATCTGCTTGTGTTATTGTAAATTGTTTATATCACCCGAGGAGTATCATTAACAGGATGACATTTGTAGCAAACAAGGGACATTTCACAGCTAACATGCTTGCAAAACATCATGCTCGGCTTTGACGCAGGCATTTTCCATTTGGAAGAGAGTCATTAAAGCGGTTTTATCTAATACAGTACATCCTAAAGCAGCCATCTTAAAGACCGTCTTTGTTGGAGACAAAGTATTTATAATGCTATGTAGAGTCAAGTGTAGACATTTACCAGATATGAACTAATGGTTTGTTAAACACTGCTTGTAATGTATGTTTCCATTTTAATTAGCAGAGGGTTTGAATCCCATCCGTGAGAGAAAAAAAACAAGTCAAAAAGAGATTTACTGGAGAGAGATATATAATTTTTTTAAGACGCTGTGTTGCTCCCTGCTCAAGTGTGTGTGATGACTTAAATTCAACACCAAATTTAGTCTTAATTATTTTTGTCTTTTGCATGCAACATTCTTTTTACCAAAGTATTTGAGTGAGCAATTAAATTATTTGGATTTTATTTCAAAGGAAGAAGCAACAGAGGAAGTTTGTCACTAGAGAAGAAAGAAACATTATACAGTACATACATTTACAATCACTGACTGTTTCTGGTATGTGCAATATGTGCTGCTGCACACGGCGGCATTTCTGAGGGGCACTATAGGCACTGTTGTCTTATAAAGTGTTGTATGTCATTGTTTTGTCTGTGCCTAGCAGTTTGCTGCGTGCCCCGGATAAAGGGTAATCTGATAATAATCTTGTTAGCACATCTTTAGAGTTGAGTGAATGGAATATATCACAGCAGGTTGGGGGCAGAACTGGGGAGCAAGATGCCTAAGATCCCGTCCAAGATTAGCACATACTAATCTACTCATCTGATGCAAAAGCGCTGTGATATCGCTCCATGGTGTGTGAGTAGCACTGTACTGTATGTGTGGGTTACTATCCTGAGAGTAGGGGCATGCAGAGAGTGGCCTGCATCCTCATCAACTTTCTGCTTTAAAGAAGCAGTATGATCTATTCAGCTGTCAAACTATTGAGCTACCGCAAATTGATACTTTATTAAGGATTAAAATATCTAATCTTAAATGCGTGATCTTGAACACTGTCTGTATAATGCCAGGAGTCATGACCCAATAAACTCACCTTATATCACAACCCGTATAAAAAGACGTGCCATAATATCAAGAGTCGACAGATGAGAGACAGCTCGTTAAAGACACTCTCGGAAATATCATCTTGTCTATCCAACTCGGTGTTGTAATGTGCATATGGTGTGAACTCCCTTCAGGGAGAGAACAGCTGAAATGAGAAATGACAATATCTTTGCAAGCTACCAAGGCCAATCAAGGGGAACACTGGTGGGACAGTGAGACTGATGCCAAGAATTTGCCTCAGTCGTTCTGTCATCAGTTTTGTCATTGAGCGCATTGCTTTCACAGTGATTGGACACGGGTGTGGGACTGTATTGCTGACCCGGTGTCCCCACTCAATTACACAGCCATTAGTGTCGATAGCAATATGAGTGATCTGTCATTGTGCAAAACACATCGCCACATGCTTCAAAGACAAACATGGCTAACAAAACATCTCGGTAGGAATTTGATTTTCAATAAACACTTCTGGATATGGCAAAAAAAGAAAAAGAACTGTGAACTGATGTTAGAGTAATTCCTTACAACACAGATTTCAACACAGCAAGAAAATAAAACCGACTGGAACGAGGTTTAGATACTCGGGAAAATAATGCACGGGTCTCATCTATGATTCAAAAACAAAATCAAAACAGTTGAATAAAATGCCTTCATGATTTTGTTTCATAATTTGTATGACAAATGATGTATAAATAACAACTGGTGTTTATTACAAAACATGCAAAGTTGATGAGGTAGAGCAATTACCTGCAAATACTTTTAATGTTCATGTTGTCCAAGTGCTGAAATGTTAATCCACAGCTAACCGTTTCATTTCCTGACAGGCAACTTTACATTAATGTGCTCATTTTCTCATAAAATGTGATTATTGTTACATAAGGTAAGGTTCATTCTGGTACTCCAAGCTGTTTATTGAAAGACCTTAAAACAAAATTTGTTTAGTTTGCATAATAATTAATTTTTTTCTCCATAATTGTGAAATGTAGCTTGTTGTTAACACAGTGTTGTAAAAAAAATAAAATAATTTTTGACTGACCAGATGAGTTAGTTGGATTTTGGACCATCATTTACTACCATTGCTTCAGTGGCTTGCAACAGGCAAAACCATTTGAGAAATTTAATTTCAGATGTGAAGTTCTGTAATGCATGACAAAATATTTTTGTTTTGTGTTTTTAGAATAAAAAAAAAAAAATCCCATTGTAATAGTGTACTACGGTGCTGGTATTGAGTGGTTGGGACCCCAGCAGTTTTATTCATAGCACTTTCTTTTTTCACCAAACACCTCTCCTCAACTTGAGACTCCCTGTACTCCTCATCTTCAATGTACGATGGAGCCTAAGAAGATTCTATAGAGGCAGCTGCGAATCAATGCATATGTGCTGTCTTGTCAGAATATTAATAATAATGTTGGCAGATGTGACTTTATGAAAGAGCACCGTGGTCCCCCTTGTGACCTGTACGAGTCAGCTCAATTGTCTGTCTTTCGTGCACGATGGGAGGGCCCTGCTGATTTATCCTGACATGAACCATGTTATGTGGCATGTCTAGAGCAGCAGTTGGGACTGTTTCTTTAATTTACCGAGACAACCGCAAACATGTTAAAAGCCAGCCTCGTGTTAGTGGCACTGCACCATGAGCTATTTACCATCTCTTGTGGTTACATGACATGCATAGGCTATATTGTTGTCCCTCTGCATCAGTGGTTCTCAGATAAAAGTGGATTCTCTGTCCACTTGAGGGAAGGCCAGCATCCTATCCTGAATGTCAGAGGAAAACAGGTCTCATTTGTTTGCAGGAAGATCCCGGATAATTACTGACATACTGCTCTAAGAACAAAAATGTGGTGATATTCCGCTTGAATCGAGGTGTCGTGAGAGCATCATCATGTGATCTGGTGGCACAGTCAGATAATGTGACTCAATGCCACAGAAAGATGAATAGGAATGATTGATGATTCTTTTTTAAATCTACCCAGTTTCTGGGTTGGTCTAAAGATCCTCCTGCTCAATACATAATAAGGGTGAGTCTGTATCATACAGAAATAAAACACAATCAAGCACATCTTGTAGTCTATAGTCAATTTCTTTATCATACTTTCATGTCTTTGTATTTCAAAGCACATGTTGTGGGTCATTCTTCCAACATTCTGCAGTTCATCACAGATCAAAATATTTTAATTAAAAGAGGCATCTTTGCTGCAGCACATTTCCCAATGATGTGCCAAACCTTTTTTTGAGCCGGTTGCCATCTGCCATTGCAGCGCTGAGGCCGAGGCCTCATCCCAGGCAAGCTGTGAGCGTGCTGAGCCAGCGAGAGAGGACTACACAGACGTTGAGCAAGAGGGTGAGAGACAAGTGTGTGCGGTTCCATCAGTGGGTGGAGAGCTTTATTTGAGAAATATTCAGTCTTCAAATTTGCACTATTTAACTTGGTGAAATAACCTCTATAGGTTGCTCATGTGTAATATTTTAATGGCAGAAGGGAAACTCTAAAGGTATTTGAAATCTATGTGATAGCGCAAAGGCGGAGAGTGGCGATACAAATCCCAGTCAATAATGATTGTTTCATGTGCGCCATTGCTGTGTGGTGTCCTGGTTTATTTCTTTAAAAAAAAAAGACTCAATATAGATACAGGAAAAAACACTTGGTTGTTTTTCTTCACATGATCCAATATGATCTGCTTAAATGTTTGGTATGCACGTATGTACATACATAGACATAGTTGAAATGACAGGTCACCATTACAAAATCAATATATAGCTTGTTACATTCAACGCAACATGGAAGGTGGTATTTATAGAATTTTTGCAAAAAGTTGCTTTGTTCTTCAAATGCATTTGACTTCAAAGTACAATAGCAGTTTGACGGATGTCTGTAGTTTAAGAATCTTTTTATAATTTTAATGGTTAATTGTCTCTTTTCTGTTTGCATTGAGACTGAAAACATCCATCCATCGATTCATCCATCCATCTTCTGTACTGCTTATCCTCACTTTGGCTGGGGAGGGGGGTACTTTGTGCAAGAGGTGGGGTATATGTAATATTGAACAACATGCTTATTTTCTATGTGGGATAATTGGTGCATCTTATTTTCTTAGAAAAAACTAAGGTGTTGTTTTATTCTCTTTATAAAAGTTCCATCCATCCATTTTCTGAACCGCTTCTCCTCACTAGGGTCGCGGGCGTGCTGGAGCCTATTCCAGCTATCATCGGGCAGGAGGTGGGGTACACCCTGAACTGGTTGCCAGCCAATCGTAGGGCACATACAAACAAACAACCATTCGCACTGACATTCACACCTACGGGCAATTTAGAGTCTCCAATTCATGCATGTTTTTGGGATGTGGGAAGAAACCGGAGTGCCCAGAGAAAACCCACGCAGGCACAGGGAGAACATGCAAACTCCTTTATAGAAGTTAAACGATATAAAAAACAGGACCCAAGATTGGGAGCTGGTACCACATAAGGGAGAAAATATTTTACATAGTAAATGCATCACACAACATTGTATGGTATATTTATGTCATTAGCTTCTATTCTAAATAAGTACTGACTGAATATGACCAACAATTTGTCTTACATTTGTAAAATGTTATGTTAACATACAGACTGAGATGGAAGAGCGCTTGAAAAATGACACAAGAAAATTCACATTTACCACAAAGTAAATAGTTCTACTTCTTGCGTTTCAGCAAAGACAATAAAATGGCAGACTTTAATTGAAGATGGACGATATCATGCATGTAAAGATTAGAACGCGCCTTCAATCTTACCGTTAAAGTCTCTGCCATTTTGTGGTAATGAGATCAGCATTACAGTATAAACCATCAGTACAAAATACCCTACTTCTTTCCATCATCATCATGACTAAATATACACCAGGCATGAGGCTGGTTCCCATGCTCATGCAGTGTAAGTGATAAGTGCTCTAAATATCCAAACTTTAAACCGTTCAAAAGGTCCAAATCCCCACAATCTTCTCTGAGCAGGTCTTAATGTGGCTGGACTGTGTTTTAAGTACCCCCAGGATAAAACTCTTAATGGTCATCATAAACTGTAATCCAGAGAGATTCTGCTCTTAATCCAGGAATGGAGTCCATGACAGTGTTCAGTTGGAGCCCAGTGCAATCCCATTTTATGGAGCGATATTGCTCCTATTCTGACTTCATTGCAAAAGAAGTAATTATGTACAGCTACTCATTGTTTGTATATCATTCTGTGCAAAAGAAACATGGAAAATTGAACAGACATGGTTGTAAACTTGTTTTGCGTGTAAGTGACACTTTTTGCAGTTTTAAAAGCTCCAGTGCAGAAAATTCAGGAAGCTGGTTATGCTCACCAAAGTGCGTTTTCACACGAACATCACATAACACCAAGTAAAGCAACTTATTCCAATTTTTCATGTAGATTTTATGTGATGTTTCATTCAGAGTATCAGTAGTTCTACACAATTACAATGATTATTTCTTGTCAAAATGTACACATTGATGTAATAATAAATAAGTATAAAAAAACATAAATGATCAATATAAATAATAAAAAATATTGAAAGTATATCATGGTTATATAGAGTCCCTTAGAAGAGGAAACTGGAACTGTGAAGTGAAAAATGTCACTTTATGCAAATTACATTGCACAACACTTGATTTTTGATTTAAATATTGCTGGAATCCTTGAGCCGTCACCCCTCCTTGAGCTGTCACTTTATCGTGGTGGAAGGGTTTGTGTGTCCCAATGATCCTAGGAGCTAAATTGTCTGGGGTTTTATGCCCCTGGCAGGCTCACCCATGACAAACAGGTCCTAGGTGAGGGACCAGACAAAGCACTGCCCAAAGACCCCTGATGATGATGGTGACATACTATGGACTTAGTTTTTCCTTGCCCAGATGCGGGTGCCCGGGGCAGCTCTCTGGAGCCATTCCACCGACACGGCTTCCCATGAGGAAGCACAATCTGGGATCTCTGAGGCGGGCTGTCCTATCTCTGGGGTTGATGTCACCGAGGTGGTTAAAAAGGTCCTCGGTGGCAAGGCCCAGGGGGTGGATGAGATCCACCCGGAGTTCCTAAAGGCTCTGGATGTTGTGGGGCTGTCCTGGTTGACACGCCTCTGCAACATCACATGGACATTGGGGACAGTGCCTCTGGATTGGCAGACTGGGGTGGTGGTCCCCCTTTTTAAGAAGGGGGACCGGAGGGTGCATTCCACCTACAAGGGGATCATGTGTTTTGTGGACTTGGAGAAGGCATTTGACAGTGTCCTGTGGGGGTTGCTCCGGAAGTATGGGCTACTGAACCCACCAATATGGGCTGTTCGGTCCCTGTAAGACCGGAGTCAGAGTTTGGTTCGCATTGCCGGCAGTCAGTCGGACTCGTTTCCAGTGAGGGTTGGACTCTGCCAAGGCTGCCTTTTGTCACCTATTCTGTTCATAACGTTTATGGACAGAATTTCTAGGAGCAGCTGAAGTGTAGAGGGTGTCCGGTTTGGTGGCCTCAGGATTGCATCTCTGCTTTTTACAGACGATGTGGTTCTGTTGGTTTTATCAAGCCGTGATCTCCAACTCTCACTGGAGCAGTTTGCAGCCGCGTGCGAAGCGGTTGGGATGAAAATAAGCACCTCCAAATATGAGACCATGGTCCTCAGTCGGAAAAGGGTGGTGTACCCTCTTCGGGTTGGGGTTGAGATCCTGCCCCAAGTGGAGGAGTTCAAATATCTTGGGGTCTTGTTCACGAGTGAGGGAAGAATGGAACGGGAGATCGACAGGCGGATCGGTGCAGCATCTGCAGTGATGCGGACTTTGTATCGGTTCGTTGTGGTGAAGAAGGAGCTAAGTCGAAAGGCGAAGCTCTCGATTTACCGGTCGATCTACGTTCCTACCCTCACCTCACCGAAAGAACAAGATCCCGGATACAACCGGCCGAAATGAGTTTCCTTCGCAGAGTGTCCGGGCTCTCCCTTAGTGATAGGGGGAGAAGCTCGGTCATCCAGGAGGGGCTCAGAGTAGAGCTCCTGCTCTTCCACATTGAGAGGAGCCAGATGAGGTGGCTTGGGCATCTGATTAGGTTGCCTCCTGGACGTATCCCCCGGTGAGGTGTTCCGGGCATGTCTCACCAGGAGGAGACCCCGGGGACGACCCAGGACACGCTGGAGAAACTATGTCTGCCGGCTGGCCTCGGAATGCCTCAGGATCCCCTCGGAAGAGCTAGAGGAAGTGGCTGGGGAGAGGGAAATCTGGGCTTCCCTGCTAAAGCTACTGCTCCTGCGACGCAACCTCGGATAAGCGGAAGAAAATGGATGGATGAATTTACACATTGATGTAATAATAAATAAGTATAAAAACCATATAAATGATCAAAATAAATAATAAAAAACACTGAAAGTACATCATGGTTAAATACAGTAGATTCCCCCAGAAGAGGAAACTCGATCTGTGACATGAAAAATGTCACTTTATGCAAGTTGCATTGCACAGCACTTGATTTTGATTTAAATATTGCTGGAATTCTATGTTAAGTTTGTAAAATAATAAATATTTTCATAAATTTTTAAACCGCGCAAGGAGACTGCTTCCTTCTATCTGTTTTTTGCTGGCAACATCGGTGACCTAATTTCCACACTTTTCTCTGGAGCTTACTGTTGCTGCTCGGTTGTAAAAAGAAACCATGTACTTGTGCATTGCTTCATAGTTGAGGTGAAGGGTTTCTGGTTCTCAAAAGACGTTTCAAGCATCCCTAGACTCTTTTAATTTCTGATGGTCTTGGTCGACAGTGTTGACATTTTTCCCACCTGCGCCTGCTGAAAGTACAGTCATGCGCTGATGCAAGTTGTATGTCGAGATGTACTCTTTCTTTGAGGTCTTTGAGCCCACAGATGGTAATGTCTTCTTGATTTTTGAGAACAGTTTAAAAGTATGCTATCGACCACAGGACTTAAGTAGAACAACAAAGAGGAAAATGTACAGTGGAAGCAGTCAAGTCGTGTCCCTCAGTCGGTCCTTAAAGTGCAAGTACCTCACTCCAGTGTTAGCATTGACTTTCTGTCGCAGGTGATTAACTCATACAATGGGAGTTGGAATCTAAAAACGAACACTTCTAACTAATAATTTTACAGCTTATGTCCATCTTAATTGTATGCAACATCACTGTTGCAAAAATGTTGCTGCTGCAGACTTGCTGTGATAAATTGACAGTAAACAAAAAGGCATTGAAATTGGCCTTGATTCAAGGGTGAGGTGACCAACTTGAAATTGGGGCATGGAGCAGTGACCAGCTACATTTATACTACTGTACATAGATAGACACACAAATGTGATTGTACAGTACACTGAAAGCTGTGAGAAGTGAAGGTAATTCTTAGGTCAAGGCGATTTGTCATGTTGAGCTACTTTTCACCTCCAGTTTTTGGCCGGTCACCAGCCTGACAGCCTTCAGCGATGCCACACTGTTTCCTGGCTGCACTTCATAATTGATGAGGGGGCAGGGAATGTGGGATTTGATCCTGACTGAGTGTGCCTTTTAGGTCGAGGACTGATGCATTGCTCATTTCAACACTTCCTACTTTACATCTCTGCCTTTAAGAAATGGCAACTATTTTCTTGACGCACTAAAATCTAAGTTGAATGACTGCTGAGAGATGTTGATGTATGTAAATAAATCTAAATAATAAAAAACAATAGTCTAACCAGCCGTCTCAAAATAAAGCAACAACAGCAAACAATATCTGTGAAAATCATCACGTACGAACACTGGATATGTGTCTTATATTCATAACGGACAATGCAATAAAGGAATATAACAACAACAAAGAAGCACAGATAAGTACTGTAAATCAAATCTTCAGATGAGTAGGGTGTGGGGAATGGAGGTGAAATGTTCTTTGCACTATGAAATCTTGATTAAGGATGTCAAATTACAATCATATACAGTACTTGCATTCATGGACACCATATTCTACAGCCATACAGTGGAAAATATCACACCGTCTAAAAAGATCTAAAACCTGATCATTTGTTCCTTGGGAAAAAAAAGAAGATAAATGCTATTTAACCCTAAATATTTTGATGGTCAACTAAAAATATTTCCCACTATTTTGGCTCTAGTTTGGAGTCATCAGAGTGAGAGCTTTTTTTTCTAATAAGAATAAGCATAAAAATAAGAACAAGAATAAGCATAACTACAGTACATGTACATAAAGGTAAATGTGGATATATTTTTAAAAGCGCCTCACGAATGAACAAAACAATGGTCAACATGAACAGGGCACACACTGCCCTGCTGCATATATTTATGTGGATGGTGGAAACTTTTGATTAAAAAAAAACATTCAAATTAGTGAAATGAAAACAGCGGATTACATCACACACGAAAAACAAACAATGATACACATGGACTCTTACATCATGTTTGTGAGTTTTTTTTACAGACATAGGAATGACAAGATTTTTTAAACAGCAGAGAATAAGAAGCAAACCCAGTTATAATAGGAGGAAGATTAAACTCACCTTGGCAACCCTGTTGGCAACTTCCCGACCAACCATGAGGCCTTGGACAAATGTCCGTGCGGCAATCAAGACCCTGGTGACCTGAGCCTTTAGTTTCCTGGGCACATCTCCAAAGGGCTTGAGTTGATCTGAGTATTTACTGACACACTCCAGGTAATCGTCTGTGAAGTGGTACTGGGAGTTCAATAGCTGGAACATCCGTTCCAGCAGCCTGGACCAGAAATCATTGAGCATCTCCTCCAGGTTGACATTGCCCCCTGTGTAGTAACGCTTTAGCTCAGTGAAGAGGTCCTGGAACACCTCTGAGTTTTTCATGTACAGCTTCCCAAATGTCCTTGAGAACATGCTGTTCAGAGACCTCTCTGAATTGTCCAGGAGTTCCAAGAAAAACTCTGTATGGATGGATGTGAAAAAGGAAGGAAGTTAGAGGAGAGGTAATTATGTGGATTTACATTAAACATTTACAATATCTAATAACGTTTTGATTAATAAATGCCACACACGAGATTGCAAGGGCAAAATATTATAGCCAAGAGTGATGTTTCATATGAGTCTTACATTATGGCACTGTATGCACACACAAGTGCAATGTACAGGTGAATAATTATATCATAAAGTCCTTTTCACAAACGCTAACCTTTACATTGACTTCTACCAATTAATTGAGGAAAACTACATTTAGAATTTTTACCAGTGAAGGGAATATAGATATACCAGGCTGGATTTGTTGGCATCACCTATGTGGGGGCAGGCTTGAGCATCAACACGCCAACGCAGAACATTCAGAGAAAAATCAGCTAAGCGGTCTTTCTCAATCCGAGTAAATAGGATCTCACGTTCCTCAATGCTCTCCGTGTCAGATATTCCTTCTACCTTCTGCTTAAACAAGCATGTGACACATGAATCAACATTTCACGTGTCAAGCTTGCTATTAAAACATTGGGGGGCTTGTTGGCACTACAGTAGGCGATAGCAGAAAGAAATCCCACCCATGCACAGCAATCGTTCTTGTTCTTGTAATGTATCCCTTCTTTTCCTTTCGTGTTGTATATAATTTGACTAAAGTACAGTATTTGTTTTTTTCTATTATAACTATTATAGCACCCTAACAATGTTATATTTCAAACCTTCATTAGAACATGTGTGTGAAGTTTGCATGCCATGCTAAAGGGAACTTTCTTTGTGTACTCCAGCTTCGTAACACTTTCCCAAAACTCAAAAAATTGTTCATCGGTCTGTACATGAGTATGAATAGTTGTTTGTTCTTATCTGCCCTGCAATTAACTGGTAGTCAGTTCAGAGTTGAGCCCGTCTCTCACCTAAATTCACCTGGGATCAGCTCCAATTACCCGCTACCCTTAAGCGGCAGAGAAAATTGATGGGTGTTTGCGTCTCACCTCTAAAATCTACCACCACTTAAATTTGAATTAGTTCCACTAACAGCTTATATGCAACTGCTATTGAATCTATCTGACGTGCTTTGCAATGCATCATTGTTTTAGTAAGTTGTTCAGCCAAAACTCTCTTCCCTTATTTGAACTGTATCCACCCTAAAGAGGTGGGGAGCAATCCCAAATTACTCTTTTTTTTTTTTTCCTTGCAGCACAATGATGTGTCATTACACCTACCTTTGTTTAAATATTAAAAGCCTGTGGGTCTTTTTCCAATTGGACCTAAATCAAGGACATGCAGTCTCATGTGTACCGAACATGTAAAGTTGGCTCTGTACAAGTCTTGTAAAAGCTTTCCAATGGTAGAATGTAGGAACAAAAATCATAGATAGGCACTGCAATATTTGAATTCCTTAAAATACGTCTGAATACAGCGGCACGATGGACGACGTGAGCGTCTGCCTCACAGTTCTGAGGACTGGGGTTCAATTCCCGGCCCACCTGTGTGGAGTTTGCATGTTCTCCCCGTGCCTGTGTGGGTTTCCTCCCACATCCCAAAAATATGCATGGTAGGTTAATTGAATACTCTAAATTTGCCCGTAGGTGTGAATGTGAGTGTAAATGGTTGTTTGTTTATATGTGCCCTGCGATTGCCTGGCAACCAGTTCAGGGTGTACCCCGCCTCCTGCCCGTTGATAGCTGGGATAGGCACTCCCGCGACCCTTGTGAGGAGAAGCGGCTCAGAAAATGGATGGATGTCTGAATACTTGGATTTTTTGTTCAAGAGAACCGGCACTATGATCACAGCATAATTACATAAGGATGGGCTTTACAGCAATTATATTTGCTACAGAATATATTATACTGAACTGTCCAAGTAATTCTGAGTATGACAAATCAATTTTCAAGAAGAACAACAGCACAAGGGATTCATGGATATGGCCATAATTACTGAAAATAATTATAATGACTAATAAAAGGTGACCATTTTGTTATCATATTATTATTTTTATGAAATTAAATGTAATAGCTTTAAAATGCTATGTTTTTTTCAACTAAAAACAAATTTCATGTTTTATACAATCTTGACATAGTGAGTCGCAGACCCAGTCACATCAATTGATGGTGACCTGAAAAGTGACTGGATCCTCGTCATATTTTGCCCCCCTGTCAAATCCAAAAACAGCAACATGGTAAAAACATTCATGTGTTGTGTGTGTTGTAATGTCTAAGGGTAACTTTAAAAAGAATCCTACAGCACCATGCACCACAACATGGTGGACAAGCTGTGTTATAAATATATTTTGCCAGAATAAAGTAGGTCTATACTCTGTCCTCTGCATTCTTTTCAGGAGGACACTAAGGACACCTGCTAAAATGACTGCGTCCAGCCAATATACTGCATACTGACTTTGAAGGGTATCTAAAAGTATAACGTATTGACAGTGTTGGGAAGATTACTTTGAAAATGTAGTTGGTTACAATTACAAGTGACCCTTTTGAAAATGTAACAGAATAATTATTTCAATTACTTTCTGAAAGTAAAAACTAATCACATTTGACTACACTTTGCTTACTTAATTTTTCTTAATTTTCAAAGAATGCATCAACAGGACCCTTAGATGTTTCCTCTAAAAAAGTGGACTAAAATTGTAAACCATACATCCATCCATTTTCTGAGCCGCTTCTCCTCACGAGGGTCGCGGGCGTGCTGGAGCCTATCCCAGCTGTCATCGGGGAGGGGGCGGGGTACACCCTGAACTGGTTGCCAGCCAATCGCAGGGCACATAGAAACAAACAACCATTCGCACTCACAGTCATGCCTACAGGCAATTTAGAGTCTCCAATTAATGCATGTTTTTGGGACGTGGGAGGCAACCTGAGTGCCCGGAGAAAACCTACACAGGAACGGGGAGAACATGCAAACTCCACACAGGCGGGGCCGAGGATTGAACCCGGGTCCTCAGAACTGTGAGGCTGACGCTCTAACCAGTCGGACACCGTGCCGCCTCGTAAATCATTATTTTGGAATTAACCACATATATTTTCTTTACACACATAATAAACTGATAAACAAACATTATTGAATGCAAATACATAATTAAAAATGTGTTTGTTGCATAATACACATGTACGGCATGTGGAAAACATGATACCATGTTGACCTAATGACAAATGTGCACAATTTAGACAATATCGCTTCAAATGACAAATCAGATACTGTAAGCAATTGTTCCATAAAAAAAGTCAAAAATTATAAAGATGAAACTGTTCAAAAATTATATGTTCAAAAGTTTAACTATTAGTGTAACCTCTTCAAGATCACAGTCAAAGTAATAGATTGCACCACAAGGTAGAGCTTCGAGGTAATATTTTGAAAAAATATCTAGTGTTTGAGACCACGGCAGAATGGCACATGACCAGAGAGAGCCAATCACCGGCATTGGCTGGAGAAGGAGGACCTCCATCAATCCATCCATTTTCTGAGCCGCTTCTCCTCACTAGGGTCGCGGGCGTGCTGGAGCCTATCCCAGCTGTCATCGGGCAGGAGGCGGGGTACACCCTGAACTGGTTGCCAGCCAATCGCAGGGCACAGAGAAACAAACAACGATTCGCACTCACAGTCATGCCTACGGGCAATTTAGAATCTCCAATTAATGCATGTTTTTTGGATGTGGGAGGAAACCCGAGTGCCCGGAGAAAACCCACGCAGGCACAGGGAGAACATGCAAACTCCACAGAGGCGGGGCCGGGGATTGAACCCAGGTCCTCAGAACTGTGAGGCTGACGCTCTAACCAGTCGTCCACCGTGCCGCAGAAGGAGGACCTGATCCATCCATCCATCCATCCATCCATTATCTGAGCCGCTTCTCCTCACTAGGGTCGCGGGCGTGCTGGAGCCTATCCCAGCTGTCATCGGGCAGGAGGCGGGGTACACCCTGAACTGGTTGCCAGCCAATCGCAGGGCACAGAGAAACAAACAACGATTCGCACTCACAGTCATGCCTACGGGCAATTTAGAATCTCCAATTAATGCATGTTTTTTGGATGTGGGAGGAAACCCGAGTGCCCGGAGAAAACCCACGCAGGCACAGGGAGAACATGCAAACTCCACAGAGGCGGGGCCGGGGATTGAACCCAGGTCCTCAGAACTGTGAGGCTGACGCTCTAACCAGTCGTCCACCGTGCCGCAGAAGGAGGACCTGATATGAAATAAAATTCTGAGCTTTTTGCTTTTTCAAATGGAGGTAAAATTGTAATCATGGAAATTGTCATGGGTGTGTGTTATGGTTTTTGTCTTCCCCCTGTCTCGTACACACCTGCTCCTGAGAGCATCTTCCCCACCTGTGCCTCGACTCATGGTAAGCCTAGACCCTGTTCTGATTATTGACCTTTCCTTTTTGCCTCACGTTTTTTGGATACTGTTGCCTTTTCGAATTGCCTGCCTGTGTACCGACCCTGCCCGTTTATTAAACCTCTCTTTTTGAAACTGTCCAAACGAATTGGAGTCGTGCATTTCGGGCCCTGTCCTTTGTTCCGTGATGACAGAACGAACTAGCCATAACATGGACCCAGCAGACTCAGACCCGGTGTGCAAACCCCTTCAAGCGCAGGGTCAACGCATCTCGAAGCAAGATGAGCAGCTTGCTGCCCTCCACCTTCATCTAAAGGGACTGCCAGAGCATCAGGACACTATGATGAGACAGGTGGCCTAATAGTTTGAAATTCTAATGAATATGGTTCAGAACAAGGAACCAGCTGGCACAGCACCTGATGCCGCCACTGTACCACCGTTTGCATGTGAAGCAGTCACCTGCCACATCCGCTGCTGTCTGCACCCCGCTCTCTCGACCGGAGAGGTTCTGGGAATATTAAGCCGTTCATCACTCAGTGCGAACTCCACTTTGAGCTGCAGGCAGCTGCCTTCCCCACCGAGCGGGTAAAGATCGCTTTTGTCATTTCCGACCTGACTGGTCGTGCGGAGGCGTGGGCTACTGCTGAATGGAGCCGCAATTCCGCCGCGTGTCATTCTTGGGCATCTTTTGTAAAGACTATGGAGCAAGTTTTTCAGTATTTCACACCAGATCATGAGGCAGCTCGCTCCCTTGTCACCTTACAAAAAGGCAAGCGCAGGGTGTCAGATTACGCGATTGAGTTTCGCATTCTCACAGCTGAGAGTCAGTGGAATAACAGGGCACTACTCGATGCATTCTTTCTAGGACTATCCCCTGCCATCAAAGACCATTTGGTCCCACTAGACCTGCTGACCGACTTGGACACGCTCATTGCTCTCGCCATAAAGATCAACAAAAGGCTTTTGGATCGCGAGCTGGACGGAGATCAGCTGAAGGATGCATCACCGCGCACTTGGAGGACGAGCCTCGGTGACCAGCCAAACCAAGGCAGATCCCCTGTTGCCGGTCTCAATCTACTGGCTAGCGTCACCATGGATGAACCCATGGAACTGGGCAGGTTACTGCACTCCCCTGAGGAACGTCAACACCGGCTGAGAGAAGGGGAGTGCTTCTACTGCGGGCAGTTGGGTCATTCCGTGACCAACTGTCATGTCAAAGTTGCCAGTAACAAGGGCAAGGGAGCGGTGAGTCTAAATATCATTAAGGAAGACCCTACCCCGGTTCTTCCTAAAGTGACACTCGATCAAAAGTGCTCTCCAGATCATAAGATTCATACATCTGTATTTATTGACTCTGGTTCTGACGCAAATTTACTCAACTCCCTCCTCATTAGACGTATGTACCTTAGAACCTTTCAAGTAAGACGCCACCGCAACGCTTATGCTGCAGATGGCGGTTTTATAGGCAAGATCACTCACCGCACCCAAACACTCACATTAACATTTCCTGATTCTCACTCGGAACGCATTAGTTTTCATGCTTTTGACGCTATGAATTATGACCTTATTTTAGGGAAGCCTTTGTTGAAATTACATAACCCCCACATAGACTGGTCCTCTGGGCATGTTATGTAATGGGGCAGCAATTGCGCCCAGAACTGTTTCAAGCCTCCATGTAATGTTCATGGATATGTTTCAAATGATATTCCACAGACCCCATCCGGGGATCTTGACTTGTCTCAAGTGCCCACCTGTTACCATGACATTAAATAAGTTTTTTTCCAAGTCAAAAGCCAAATCCCTTCCACCCCACAGACGTTATGACTGTGCAGTTGACTTGCTGCGTGGAACCACACCTCCACGTGGGAGGTTGTTCTCTCTTTCAGGGCCGGAACACATGGCTATAAAGAAGTTTGTGGAAGAATCACTGGCAGCCGGGATCTTTCACCCATCTTCTTCCCCTGCGGGAGCAGGATTTTTCTTTGTGGACAAAAAGGACAAGACCCTGCAACCCTGTATCGATTACCGGAGTCTCAATGAAATAACTGTGAAAAACAAGTACCCTCTTCCTTTCATCTCCACCCCTTTGAGTTCCTGGAGGGAGCCAAGGTTTTCACCAAACTAGACTTGAGAAATGCGTATCATCTAGTCAGGACAAGGGAATGGAGAACAGCATTCAACACACCAACGGGACATTATGAGTATTTGCTAATGCCTTTTGGACTAACTAACGCTCCAGCTGTTTTCCAGAACTTTGTCAATGACATGTTGAATGTGTACGTTTTTGTATATTTGGACGATATTTTTATATTCTCCCCGGATGAGGAGACTCACATTATTCATGTCCGGTCTGTGTTGCAGCATTTACTGCAGAATGAACTATATGTCAAGGCTGAGAAATGTGAGTTCCACAAGGAGTCTGTTTCTTTTCTGGGTTTCGAGCTGGCTCAAGGTGAAATCAAAACGGACCCTTGCAAAGTTGATGCCATGACAAATTGGCCCACTCCCACGTCACACAAGATCACTCGCCTTTGCAAGATCTTACCTCGCCACACAGACCCTTTGTGTGGAACCCGCTTTGTCAGTCAGCTTTTCAGAAACTAAAATCAAGCTTTACCTCCACTCCCATCCTCACTTTGCCAGATGCCAAACAGCAGTTTGTTGTAGATGTTGATGCGTCTGATGCTGGAATAGGAGCAGTGCTCTCCCAGAAATGTCTCAAGGATAGTGAGTTACATCCTTGTGCTTATCTCTCAAAAAAACTGACTCCAGCCAAGAGAAATTACGACATAGTTGACCGTGAACTGCTGGCTGTCAAGGTGGCTTTGGTGGAGTGGAGGCACTGGCCAGAAGGCGCTCAGACCCCGTTTTTAATATGGACAGATCACAAGAACCTTGAGAATCTTAAGTCTGCTAAAAGATTAAATGCTAGGCAGGCTCGATGGGCTCTATTCTTCACAAGATTTAATTTCACGTTATCCAACCGAGCTGGTTCTAAAAATGGTAAGCCAGATGCTTTATTGCACATTTTCTGCGTAGATAATTCTTTGTCTGATCCTACAACCATTTTGCCCAAGCCATGTTTTATTTCTGCTTTTGTTTGGGACATTGAAACTGTGGTAAAAGAGGCTCTGAAGAACACTCTTAGCCCTGAAGATTGCCCTGAAAACAGGCTTTATGTGGTCCCGACCTTAAGGGGAAGAGTTATCCACTGGGCTCACACTAGCAGGACTGTATGTCACCCAGGCATTGCCAAAACGCAATCTGTGGTCGAACAGCGCTTTTGGTGGCCTAATGTTAGACGAGATGTTATCAATTAGGTCAATGATTGCCAGGTATGCGCTGCTATCAAGTCTTCTCATCAATGGTCTTCTGGGGAAATGCGACCCCTGCCAGTACCACAACATTTCCGTAGACTTTGTGACAGGATTACCGGCCTCTAAAGGATGCTTTATTGCACATTTTCTGCGTAGATAATTCTTTGTCTGATCCTACAACCATTTTGCCCAAGCCATGTTTTATTTCTGCTTTTGTTTGGGACATTGAAACTGTGGTAAAAGAGGCTCTGAAGAACACTCTTAGCCCTGAAGATTGCCCTGAAAACAGGCTTTATGTGGTCCCGACCTTAAGGGGAAGAGTTATCCACTGGGCTCACACTAGCAGGACTGTATGTCACCCAGGCATTGCCAAAACGCAATCTGTGGTCGAACAGCGCTTTTGGTGGCCTAATGTTAGACGAGATGTTATCAATTAGGTCAATGATTGCCAGGTATGCGCTGCTATCAAGTCTTCTCATCAATGGTCTTCTGGGGAAATGCGACCCCTGCCAGTACCACAACATTTCCGTAGACTTTGTGACAGGATTACCGGCCTCTAAAGGAAATACCACCGTTGTCACAGTTGTTGACAGGTTCTCTAAGATGGCACACTTCATTGTACTGCCGAAACTCCCCTCAGCTAAAGAAACTGCAGAGTTGATGATAAACCAGGTATTCAAGTTTCATGGTTTTCCCAAGAATTTGGTATCGGATAGGGGCCTCCAATTCGTTTCATGATTTTGGAAGGAGTTTTGCAGTTTAATAGGTGCTACCGTCAGTCTGTCATCTGGGTTTCACCCTGAAAACAACGGACAAACTGAGAGGCTGAACCAGGACCTGGAGACTGGGCTCCGATGTCTCGCGTCACAGGAGCCACAATCCTGGACTCAGAAGCTGGTTTGGGTCGAGTTCTCTCACAATTCTCTCCCCTCTGCATCCACTTGTCTATCGCCTTTTCACATTGTGCATAGTTACCAACCATCTCTGTTTCCTGCCATAGCCCCAAGTCCACGGTTCCATCTGCATCGACCTTGGTGAGATGCTGCAGGAGGACCTGGGAGCAAGCCCGCAAAATGCTGCTACGCCAAGGACAGTCCTACAAGACCGTAGCTGACCGTTAGAGGACACCGGCCCCGAACTACAAAGTGGGTCAGCGAGTTTGGCTCTCGACCAAGCGTCTTCCACTCCGGGTGGAGTCCCGGAAGCTTGCTCCCAGGTTCGTTGGGCCCTTCCCCATCACAAAGGTCATCAACCATGTCACCATGAAGCTTAGACTCCCAAGGTCGATGCGGGTCCACCCTGCATTTCACGTCGGCCGGCCAAAGCCCGCCCGGGAGTCCCCTCTGGTCCCGCCTTCCAGCCCCCCTCCTCCCCCCCGTTTCGTGGACGGGAGACCCGTCTTCACGGTGAAGCGGCTGTTGTCATCTCGTCGGAGGGGGTTGCAATATCTGATGGACTGGGAGGGCTACCGGGTCCCGTCTAGGTTTACTCACTCATTCTGGACTTCCACATTGCGCATCCTGAGGCTCCGCGGCCGTCTGGATTGCCTGCCTGTGTAGCGACCTCTGCCCGTTTATTAAACCTCTGTTTTTGAAACTGTCCATTTGAATTGGAGTCGTGCATTTTGGGCCCTGTCCTTTGTTTCGTCATGACAGAAATTTCCAAAAGCAACTGTTAATTTAATTACACATTTTCTCCCAGTAATGTAATGGAATAAAATTACATACGTTTTTAAAATTCAATTATGTAATAGCATTAAATGTCATTAGTTACTCCCCAACACTGCGCATTGAAGTGACATACGTGAGATCGTTCTCATTGACATGGTAGGTTATTTGATGGGTGACTGCTCATCAATCATGAATGAATTCATTTTACACAATAAATGAGAGTGAATACGTTGATGAGTTAGTGAGTTGACTATGAAGACAGTGCATTTTCAGTAGATTGCATTGTGTGCTGTGCATTGCTACTTGTGGTGAATTGCATGCTCCTCACATACAGTACCTGCTGCATTTAGCAAACGAACTGACAACATCAATATGAGGTTGTCATAATTAAAAGCCCCTTTTATAGGATCTGGGGACATCGCAAGCCATTTTCACACAGACCATCAATCATGGACTGGCAGCCCATTTAAGCATCTTTAAAATGAAAGTTTCTGCAGCCACTGCCTTTTTCAAAGAGCAATTGTTTTTTTTTTGACAGAAGTGAGAATCTCGGGTAAAATCTGTGGGAAAAAGGGCTTACTGTACTCCACTTCTGCAGAAAACTGACTGACAGAATTGAGCAAAATCGTCTTCTCAGTTCCCCAAAGAAATAATTTAATGTTCCCTTATAGCAGCAGTGGAGGGGGGCACATATTTGCCTTGGATAATGGGCTTTTAGACATTAATGATGCACAGCGAGCCAGCCAAATACAGGCATATTACAATTCAGCATCTGTTATATTAGAAGTCGTTCAGTGTCGTCCAAACCTACCATCTGGACCTGTAAATAAAGCATGAGTGGATATTGGTGCCAGATTCTAAGTTTGTTGCAAGATCATTTTTGTCTGTTAAATTGTACTGCCACAAACATAGCTGGAACACCTTCAGACAAATTAAAGGAATGATATATTGTATTTATTTTCTTCTTATATCACCTGATATATATGTTATTAAACTATGGAAGCACAGAAACATAATCAAAATAAGGTGCATTTTTGTTGACATGAAGTCTGACATGAATTGCTACAGATTCAAATTCTAGAAACAGATTTACAAATATGAGACATCAACAGCTACTGATATATAAAATATTTATGGCTAAAAGCCCATCATCACATGGACAATGACATGTTTAATTTTGGAATAGCTTTTACTTTTTTTTTTCACTGCTCTCCAAATTGCAAAAGCCATTTTCTCCATGAAGGTCTCTTAACATAATGGGGCAGTCTTGCTTTAAAGCATTTTATATTATATATTATTATTATATATTATTTATATTTTATTATAAACAAACAATTGTAAAGTTGAAGTTTGCATATCTTCCATGAAGTAGGTCTCTCACAATAGATGAAATACAACTGATGAAGCTAGTTTTCCCTCAGAACATTGTGTGCCACTTCTAAGAGCTTCTATCATCACATCTCAAAGCACAAGAATAATTGTCCTTGAGGAAATTAATTACCTTTTTCTACTGCGACTCTCTGTGGAAAGTGTTTCTGAGTTAATGAATGATGAAAAACTGTCATATCTTTCACTGACACTCATTTTTCTGGTTGGAGTTTTGAGCCACTGAGTCTTTGATTGTTTATGCACATGAGAATTCAGATTTATGAACCAATTTCATTCAAAGACACGATGTGACTTGCCCCCAGCCCCAATAGAAAAGATAAAGGTTATTTCATGATGGCAACTGCATTATGATTTACACCAAGTGATTTAAGAGTTTTAAACATGTTGGAAATGACATTTCCACCCCATCTAAATGAACAGTTTTAGTAAAGCTAAAAATATACTCTGAAAATTAAGCCATCTTCTAGCATGATACAGAGTTGACCAACTCGTTTTGGAATCCGGGCCAATTTCATGTCTTGTTGGTGCTATTTGTTGTGCAGTGTACAGAGGACCAGGTCTTGAATGGTCAGGGATAGATTTGATTTCTGACATGTCAGAAATGTGGTTGTTTTGTTTATTGATGATCTTCATGAGCCAGAGTCGAGAAAGATACACGCTGTGTGCGTGTTTGTATGTGTGTGTGTCTAAGTGTGTTGTGCAACACACAGAACATGTGTGACAGAACATGGCACAAATGATAACAGAATGATCGAATGATCTTTGGAGTGAATGAGGTCCACACATTAACGTCCCCAACGGTTTTTGACCAACTCACTCTGTACTTTATAAGGGTATACCACTGACGTTTAATGCTCCAGTCACGCATGGATTGCTGAGTCCTTTTCTGCATATACTGTATTGAGATCACCTTTTAAAGGGCATGAAAGAACGCGTTTGGTGTTTGAGGTCGAGAAGTTCCAACTATATATAGTCGGACTCGCCTCCACACACAGCTTGGGCTCTGGTATCAGTCCTGTTGAGAGGGGTTGGACTCTCTTCAACTCTGGAGTTGCCCACGGTGAGAGGCGCTGAGGGGGTGTGGGTATACTTATTGCACCCCGGCTCGGCGCCTGTACGTTGGGGGTTAACCCGGTGGACGAGAGGGTAGCCTCCCTCCGCCTTCGGGTGGGGGGACGGGTCCTGACTGTTGTTTGTGCCTATGCACCAAACAGCAGTTCAGAGTACCCACCCTTTTTCGAGTCCTTGGAGGGGGTGCTGGAGAGCGCTCCCGCTGGGGACTCCATCAGTCTGCTGGGGGACTTCAATGCTCACGTGGGCAATGACAGTGAGACCTGGAAGGGCGTGATTGGGAGTAAGGGCCACCCCGATCAGAACCCGAGCGGTGTTCTGTTATTGGACTTCTGTGCTCATCACGGATTGTCCATAACGAACACCATGTTCAAGCATAAGGGTGTCCACCCTTGTACTTGGCACCAGGACACCCTAGGTCGCAGTTCGATGATCGACTTTGTGATCGTGTCATCGGACTTGCGGCCGCATGTCTTGGACACTCAGGTGAAGAGAGGGGCAGAGCTGTCAACTGATCATCACCTGGTGGTGAGTTGGCTCCGATGGTGGGGGAAGATGCCGATCCGACGTGGCAGGCCCAAACGTATTGTGAGGGTCTGCTGGGAACGTCTGTCAGAATCCCCTGTCAGAAGGAGTTTCAACTCCCACCTCCGACAGAACTTTGCTCATGTTCCGGGGGAGGTGGGGGACATAGAGTCCGAGTGGACCATGTTCCGACCGGAGCTGTGGCCGTAAGGTGGTCAGTGCTTATTGTGGCGGCAATCCCCGAACCCGTTGGTGGACACCAACGGTGAGGGATGCCGTCAAGCTGAAGGAGTCCCATCGGGCGTTTTTGGCCTGTGGGACTCCTAAGGCAGCTGATAGGTACCGCCTGGCCAAGCGGAATGCAGCTTTGGTGGTCGCTGAAGCAAAAACTCTGGCATGGGATGAGTTCGGTGAGGCCATGGAGAAAGACTTCCGGACGGCTTCGAGGAAATTCTGGTCCATCATACGGCGTCTCAGGAGGGGGAAGCAGTACACCATCAACGCTGTGTATAGTGGGGATGGGGCGCT
Organism: Phyllopteryx taeniolatus; assembly: GCF_024500385.1. Classification (NCBI taxonomy): domain Eukaryota; kingdom Metazoa; phylum Chordata; class Actinopteri; order Syngnathiformes; family Syngnathidae; genus Phyllopteryx; species Phyllopteryx taeniolatus. The sequence goes on from NC_084503.1 coordinate 17,982,200, forward strand.
GCTGACCTCGACTCGGGACCTTGTGAGTCGGTGGGGAGAATACTTCGAAGACCTCCTCAATTCAACCGACACGCCTTCCCATGAGGAAGCACAGTCTGGGTTCTCTGAGGTGGGCTGTCCTATCTCTGGGTTTGAGGTCACCGAGGTGGTTAAAAAGCTCCTCGGTGGCAAGGCCCCAGGGGTGCATGAAATTCACCCGGAGTACCTAAAGGCTCTGGATATTGTGGGGCTGTCCTGGTTGACACGCCTCTGCAACATTGCGTGGACATCGGGGACAGTGCCGCTGGATTGGCAGACTGGGGTGGTGGTCCCCCTATTTAAGAAGGGGGACCGGAGGGTGTGTTCCAACTACAGGGGGATCACACTCCTCAGCCTCCCTGGTAAGGTCTATTCAGGGGTGCTGGAGAGGAGAGTCCGTCGGGAAGTCAAATCTCAGATCCAGGAGGAGCAGTGTGGTTTTCGTCCTGGCCGTGGAACAGTGGACCAGCTCTTTACCCTCGGCAGGGTCCTCGAGGGTGCATGAGAGTTAGCCCAACCAGTCTACATGTGTTTTGTGGACTTGGAGAAGGCGTTCGACCGTGTCCCTCGGGGAGTCCTGCGGGGGGTGCTTCGGGAGTATGGGGTACCGACCCCCGATACGGGCTGTTCGGTCCCTGTACGACCGGAGTCAGAGGTTGATCCGCATATCCGGCAGTAAGTCGGACTGGTTCCCGGTGAGGGCTGGACTGCGCCAAGGCTGCCCTTTGTCACCAATTGTGTTCATAACTTTTATGGACAGAATTTCAAGGTGCAGCCGAGGCGTAGAGTGGGTCCGGTTTGGTGGCCTCAGTGTTGCATCTCTGCTTTTTTGCATATAATGTGGTTCTGTTGGCTTCATCAAGCCGTGATCTCCAACTCTCACTGGAGCGGTTCGCAGCCGAGTGTGAAGCGGCTGGAATGAGAATCAGCACCTCCAAATCTGAGACCATGGTCCTCAGTCGGAAAAGGGTGGCGTGCCCTCTCCGGGTCGGGGATGAGATCCTTCCCCAAGTGGAGGAGTTCAAGTATCTTGGGGTCTTGTTCACAAGTGAGGGAAGAACGGAACGGGAGATTGACAGGCGGATCGGTGCACCGTCTGCAGTGATGCGGACTTTGTATCGGTCCGTCGTGGTAAAGATAGAGCTAAGTCGAAAGGCGAAGCTCTCAATTTACTGGTCGATCTATGTTCCTACACTCACCTATGGTCACGAGCTGTGGGTCGTGACTGAAAGAACAAGATCCCGGATACAAGCGGCCAAAATGAGTTTCCTCCGCAGGGTGTCCGGGCTCTCCCTTAGATATAGGGTGAGAAGCTCGGTCATCCGGGAGGATCTCAGACTAGATCCGCTGCTCCTCCACATCGAGATGAGCCAGTTGAGGTGGCTGGGGCATCTGATTTGGATGCCCTGGTGAGGTGTTCCAGGCATGTCAACCCGGGAGGAGACCTCGGGGACAACCCAGGACACGCTGGAGAGACTACGTCCTTCGGCTGGCCTGGGAATGCCTCGGGATCCCCCCGGAAGAGCTGGATGAAGTGGCTGGGGAGCGGGAAGTCTGGGCGTCCCCGCTAAAGATACTGCCCCCATGACCCGACCTCGGATAAGCGGTAGAAAATGGATGGATGGATGGAATATGTGAACAGCGGACAGCGAACCCTCTGAATTTTTGTAGAAAGCAATTCATTGAACACATCATCATTAATATCATTTTTTTATTTTTAATAACCCCACTGGCCGGCACAGCTACGGGGGACATGGAGGCACATGCATGAACAATCGTCAATGGGTGGGGAAAGATTCATGAGGTCCGTGGACATATTTAAGTCGCCCGCATTTATCCCCAGCTCATACTGTTACTGTTAATCACGTTGTCTTTTCCCACGGCGGTCAAGTCACAATCCACCAGTCATATATGGCTCGCTAATGTGAGATCGTCATGGCACCTCACTGAAAGGGAATGAATGAAAGTAGCTGCTTTGATTGGAGGTAAATAAAGTCGGCTGTTTTCACGCCGAGGCGCAGACAGTCCCTTTTTTAAATATGCTGCCTGCACTCGTCTCCGAAATTACGACAACCTACTTTAACCCGCCTCCTCGCAGAGTTACGCCCAGCACAGCGCCGGACTTGCACTGGTAACGAAAATAGAGTCCTTAGTGTCAGTTGGAATATTTCGAAACCATTATTTACAAATACATTTAATTATTATAATTATTATTGTGTCATTCATATTATTGTATTAAGATAATTCTTGTCAGCTGATAAAACTGTGCAAACTAAGTCACAATAGCTAAAAGAATAACATTTAGAATTGTCTGCTTAAGCTGCTCAATTTAGCAAAATAATAATTCCAGACACAGTCCTCTTTTTCCCCGAATGAACTGAAGGACTGCAGTGCACCACACTCATTGCGGTTTGATCCTCTTCTTTGTTGTGAATAGGGTCCAGCAGCCTAAGGCTTACACATGAGGGAGGAAATCCTCCAATTTCAGTGACTGTTGTGTTTTTTATCTACAGAGCAATGGAAGGCGAGGAAGCTTGCAGAATGGGTTTCTTGTGGTCAAAAATAGTAACCGCTACCGGACAAAAACTGTACAGGACAGACATGCTCTTTCAAGGGACTGTTTGAAAAATAATGTAATATATATATCTCAGCCGACTCTGGGAGAGAAGTGGGGTACACCCTGAACTGATCGCCAGCCAATTGCAGGGCACATATAGACAAACGTGCACCTATGGGCAATTTAGAATCTTCAATCAACCTACCATGCATGTTTTTGGAATTGGGAGGAAAAACGGAATACCCGGAGAGAACACACACAGGCACGGGAAGAACATGCAAACTGTGTGTGTGTGTGTGTGTGTATATGTATACAGCGTTCCCTCGCCACTTCACGCTTCACGTTTTGCGGCTTCAGTGCTTCGCGGGTTTTTCCAAAATATTCATTAAAAAAAAATGCAGCCATATCAGCAGCCATATTGCGGAAAGACGTGTTGTTTCATGTTGATGCATGAGAGAGAAGGTTTCCCTGCATGCCAAACAAAGAAATGAGTTGACTCAGAGGCTTTGTACATGCCTGTCCTGTACTGTACATGCTACGGGCACTCCTACAAGGCGCGTGATTGGTTCCCGGCGCAACATTGACCAATGAGAGCACGAGTGGATTTATCCCTCCTTTGGACGTGTCCAAACCATCGAAGTCTGCTCTCTCTAACTTTGTCTCCAAAACATCGAACCTTGGCTGTCCCTCTGATGAGCTCATTTCAAATTTTATCGAACCTGGTCACTCCGAGAGCGAACCTCAACATCTTCATTTCCGCCACCTCCAGCTCTGCTTCCTGTTGTCTCTTCAGTGCCACTGTCTCTAATCCGTACATCATGGCTGGCCTCACCACTGTTTTATAAACTTTGCCCTTCATCCTAGCAGAGACTCTTCTGTCACATAACACACCTGACACCTTCCTCCACCCGTTCCAACCTGCTTGGACCCGTTTCTTCACTTCCTGACCACACTCACCATTGCTCTGGACGGTTGACCTCAAGTATTTAAAGTCCCCCACCCTCGCTATCTATTCTCCCTGTAGCCTCGCTCTTCCCCCACCACCCCTCTCATTCATGCACATATATTTTGTCTTACTTTGGCTAATCTTCATCTTCATTCCTCTGCTATCCAGTGCATGCCTCCATCTTTCTAACTGTTCTTCCACCTGCTCCCTGTTTTCACTGCAGATCACGTCATCTGCAAACATCATGGTCCATGGGGATTCCAGTCTAACCTCATCTGTCAGCCTATACATCACCACTGCAAACAGGAAGGGGCTCAGGGCTTATCCCTGATGCAGTCCCACCCCCACCTTAAATTTGTCTGTCACATCTACAGCACACCTCACCACTGTTCTGCTGCCCTCGTACATGTCCTGTATTATTCTAACATACTTCTCTGCAACTCCAGACTTCCGCATGCAGTACCACAGTTCCTCTCTGTCATAAGCTTTCTCTAAATCTACAAAGACACAATGTAGCTCCTTCTGACCTTCTCTGTACTTTTCCATCAACATCCTCAAGGCAAATAATGCATCTGTGTTACTCTTTCTAGGCATGAAACCATACTGTTGCTTGCAAATACTCACTTCTGTCCTGAGTCTAGCCTCCACTACTCTTTCCCATAACTTCATTTTGTGGCTCATCAACTTTATTCCTCTATAGTTCCCACAGCTCTGCACATCACCCTTGTTCTTAAAAATGGGCATCAGCTCCATTCCTCAGGCATCTTCTCACCCGCTAGAATTTTATTGAACAAGCTGGTCAAAAAGTCCACAGCCACCTCTCCTAGATGCTTCCATACCTCCACAGGAATGTAATCAGGACAAACTGCCTTTCCATTGTTCATCCTCTTTAATGCCTTTCTAACTTCCCCCTTACTAATCATTGCCACTTCCTGGTCCACCACACTTGCCTCTTCTCCTCTCCCTTCTCTCTCATTTTCCTCATTCATCAACTGCTCGAAGTATTCTTTCCATCTATCTTGCACACTACTGGCAGCAGTCAACATATTTCCATCTCTGTCCTTAATCACCCTAACTTGCTGCACATCCTTCCCATCTCTATCCCTCTGTCTGGCCAGCCTGTATAGATCCTTTTCTCCTTCTTTAGTGTCCAACCTGCCATACATGTCATCATATGGCTCTTGTTTGGCCTTTGCCACCTCTACCTTTGCCCTGTGTCACATCTCAATGTATTCCTTTCGCCTCTCCTCAGTCCTCTCAGTGTCCCACTTCTTCTTAGCTAACCTTTTATATATATTCAGTACATACCTGAATGTATGTTTGTATATTTCTGCTGACATATTATACTGTATATTCCTCGATGGTTTATCTTAAAAGTCTAGTGTGCAATTCAAGGCATATCTTGATCAGCCTTTGGAAAACCACCCAGCATTTTCACTTAGATTGAAGCTGCAGTAGATGAAAGAACCTAAAAGGCCAAATCATGTTAAAGTGGCATTCTCATGACATTTCTTTGGCCTGTTTAGCATTTGGTGAATAAAAATTTCCTTGCATACAGACATCACTTTTTGTTTTTATTCCTGAAACCACCAACACCATATTCATGAGTCTCTTGAAGAATATCGACAGAATCTTCTGAAAAACAAGAATGTTAGATATTTCCAGTACAGTATAGCTATCAGTACAGTATAGCTACCTTATGGCAATGTATATATTTTTTTCTGTGGCTGAGGCACAGATGGATGGTTACGTAGAATAAACTGTTGAAGGGCTCTGTAAGTCTTACACGTTATGGATATGTATCAATAAAGAGTTACAGTATACAGTGACATGTAAACCTCATTAGCTGCCTGGTGCCAGAATTATTTTTGATCGCTCATTTGGGGGGGTTGATTGAAGTTTTACATCCTAAAAAGGAAATTGTCAACGGGATGATAGAAATTTTTAGTCACCTTTTACAAATGCTTTCCTATGAAAATGTATAGGTGGATGCCTGTTGATGCCCCCAAAACCCAGGGCCTCTGCACCGTCCCCCCCTTTGCAGTATATTTAAGTCTGTAAGCATGATGAACCTGCTAGCTACCTTTAGGAAGGCTGCTGGTTGCATTATGGCACGATTTCCTGACATTGATTTGTCTCCATGGTGCATCAAGAGAGCATTTTCTTTCACTATTGTGTAGCCAGAAAAATAGAGAACATGTTTTTTGTTCTTAGATAATGAGTTTCTGTCAGCAGCCAAAACTACAAGGTGACACATAATAACAGCTGCCTAAAATTTCAATAAAGAACCATTTTCATCATCTCTGTACATTCGTAAGAGGCATGTAAACACATGGGAATTAAAATGCACATCCGGGACGGCCAACAAACCTTGACATTCAAAGCAAAGACAAACAGATGAACATTTCAACAATATGATCTGCCTCAGTGATTGTTTGCACCAGCTGGGACACTATCTCCCTCAACAAAGCAGAGAGCCTCTTCTTGGCTCAGGTGAATGAAACCGTTCACAGCATGTAGCCGGGGTTTTTTTTTTAGATAAAGAGGCTTGACAGGTTTTAGAAACTACAAGCTAAAAGTAGCACAGTTTGTTACACCTCATCGCTGCAGGTAGACATTGACAAAGGTAGTCATTTTTGATACAAGGTCAAACTTTTTTTAAGCTATAAAGAGATGTGCTGTTGTGCGAGGTATTCAAGCACAGGGATTGTGAGTAATAACTATTTGGTAGGTAAAAAGCTTAAATTCTTAACCAAGTATCAATTTGGAATCCAGAATATATACAATACCATACAGTAACTGTAACACTACCTGATTTTATCCTTTCTATTTTTGTTGGCATGCTTTTTATAATGGGACACTTGCATTTGATATCGGCAAAGAATTGTACTTCAACAAACACAATAGTGTAGAATCCTCCTGACCTCAAGGAAACTTCAGCTGAGTCAATATCACTCTTTCGAGTGCAGGGCAGGTTAATGGCAAGCATGGGAATGTCGCAATGGTTAAAATGGCGTGAAAGTAAATTAAAAGGTATTTTCTGGATCTAAAATGCTCTATGAGATTGTAATTTAGAGCTGGAAGACAATTATTCGCTGTATTCATTTGCGAATACAATCAGTCCTTTTTCTGTTTTTACTAGTGCTTGGGTTAGTCTTACCTAAAGTATAATGTACAATCTGAAACCTGTTAAGGAACAAGAGGGAGGAGAGTGTCCAGGTTAATGTATACTGGAGTCTGCACAGTAATTGGAGTGCTACTGAATAAGGCAGTCACTGTGAAGTTCCAAGGTGGTTCTTCAAAAAAAAAAAATTATAATTCCATTGCACTATGCCTTTTGTGATGTTGAAATCCTCCCTAAATATCTGAAAAACATCCACTTTTACTGTCATTGTGCTGCTTTAATATATGGTGATCCAAGGAATTTGTAATACTCCATCTGTTGAAATCTTTAAGTGTTGGACTCTCATAACAATGTTTTTGGATGAATGCAGCTGTGAACTGTGGCAGCAATGCATACAAAGCTATGAGTGCTCACCACTGTTGCAAATAGGCTTTGTGATCTAATACTGCATGAATTGTTAGACAATGCAAATTACATTATAGTTGCTAGCATACCTTCTTTCGGCATGGCTCTGCACTAAACCTCTAAGGCAAAGCAAATTAAGCAAACTGTTGCGATGTTCTGTTGGATTAATTATCTTGTCATAAACCACTTTTTGCTGGGGGCATCTCTGTGTCTGACAGAGTTCAATACTGACTAACACAGGGGAAGTCAATTAGCCAGGCTCAAAGAATCAAAGTGATTTCCTTAATGAATGGTATTGAAACTTGTTGAAAAGAAAGGATCAAATTGGGTGCACACACTGTTTCTTTACTGTCACCCTGAATAAGCAGCTTTTTCTCAGTTTGACTGTCGGAGTGGATCCATCCAAGGCTTTCGATGACTAATCCTTCCTGTAGAGTGGTTCCTGTGCTACAGTGAGATCAAAAAAGAAGCAAAGAAAGTGTTGTGTTTCTCTCTGTCCCTGTCACGAATGTCATTTCTAATGTGATGATATAATTTTTAGCTACAAAACGGATTGGCATTCATGCCACACAACATTCTGTAGCCATTAAAGGCAAATACAGAATGGTCCTGTAATTGCAGATTTTCACCCTGTTTTTTTTTTTTTTTGCTTTCACTAACTTCTTCAAGGAAATTATATTTTCGTTAGTTTGTATTTCAAAGTGGCGGCATGGTGAACGAGTGGTTACCATATCTGCTTCACAGTTCTGAGGACCGGGGTTAAAATCCCAGCCTCGCCTGTGTGGCGTTTGCATGTTCTCCTCGTGCCTGCGTGGGTTTTCTCCGGGCACTCTGGTTTCCTCCCACATCCCTAAAACATGCATTAATTGGAGACTCTAAATTGCCCGTAGGTGTGACTGTGAGTGCGAATGGTTGTTTGTTTGTATGTGCCCTGCGATTGTCTGGCAACCCGTAGTTAGCTCGGATAAGGCTCCAACACGCCTGCGACCCTAGTGAGGATAAGCGGTACAGAAAATGGATGGATGGATGGATGATAATAATAATAATAATAACTAATAAAGTGTTTAATTAATTGATATTTACAATGCCTGCTGTTCACATAGGCCTATTTATGAATGGGAAACATCCGACATATCCACTACACATCCACTAGCTCGCATATCTGTTTATATGGCCAGATTAAATTTAAATCACGTGGTCTACTGTATCTTGTGCCAAAAGTTAGACGTGGTCTGAGCAGGCTTAAATTTAGGCTGACTTTCAGCCACCAAATTGTCACATGCGCCGGACAGACGTCAAAAAACACACCCTCATTGGCTGGTGTGCCAAGATTGGCGCAGAGCAGTCTACCAAATTGGCAAACACGTGCAACGAGCCTTGCCGCTTGCACAAAAACCAAGATACAGCAGTTTTTGTGCTCCTGTGCAGCCCACGAAAATAGAGCCCTGGATCTCTCCTTGCATGCCTGCATGTGTGTGATTTGGTTCTATGTGTGGTGTGCAACACTAATTATACATCTTAGTGGGAGTTGAACTTCCGGTGGAGGGACGTGGATAATAGTAAGCATAATAAATTCAAATAAAAAAATAAGCATTATAAATTCCCCCAAAAATGAGGAGTAGCATGCCAATTTATCAATTTTACGTGGATATGGAGCTATAAAGCATGCTTTTCTTTTGGTCTCAGATTTCAGCATATCCGTGATGCCTGGAAACAACAAGGAAATGGAAGTGGATCTACTAGGGGAAAATATCACAACCTTGGAGAGCAGATTGTGACATCTTTCGTCCATCTCCAAATAAATAAAGACCCCAAGTAAACTTGATATCCCCTGCATAAACACGTTTTTTTCCCCCACACTATTTAAATATCTGACACATAATATACGTTCAATAAAATAATTGAAAAGAAGAATCAGATTTTGCCCTTGGATTTTGTCCTCATTTTGCTATAGTGGCTTGGAGAAAAAGTATTCCTCTTCTAACCTCCCCTTGAAGCTCACCAGTGGGACCAAGTTAGTGTGTTCTGGCTATGGATGCATAGTCATCCATCCTGAAGTATAGAAGTGACATAGGGTTACGGCCTGTGCAAGTTGATGGAAGCTGCCACCAACTCAGCTAAATCACTGCTGGACAGACCCACATTCCTCTTTTCCTCAGAGAATTTCTGTCTTCTGACATTCACTTAGTATAACACATGGACACCAAAACAGAGGTTATTTATTCATGAACATTTCCAGGAACAGTTTTTGCACATGGTTTTATATTTCATTAGAAAAGGACATGTACTGTCACAGAGGTTTCATCTTCATTACTGAGCTGAAGGGTTGAAATCAATGGTTGCCCTGTCCTCAGCGCCCTGCCCCCTGTCTAATTTAATGTCCTCTCCAGTGTAATGACATTCTTGTGCCATTAGATGGCTAGTGTGTCCTGCCCTGTCCTTTTCTTCAGTGCTCATTTTTTAAGGGTTGTCTTTTGAGTGGTTGTTGGGTTAGGTTCCAGACATATTTTGGGGAATTATTTATATTGTGTGTCGTGCTAACAATGGGATCAATTCTAAATTATATCTGGTACAAGATGGTCAAGGTAGTTTTAAAATAATCTTCTAACTGTGATTATTTATGTATATGTATGTAAATAAATAAAAATAAAATAAAAAATTGTACCGGCATTACCAGATTACTAGCAACCTTTTATTGCTCAGTAACTGTTTTTTCAATGTCTTTATGTCTCAAAAGTATTCTCTGTCAGTTGACTGTCTGTTGTCGTACTAGAGCGTTTTCATAACAAATAAATGAAAGCAATTGGGGAGTGATTTCTTATTACACAATGCACTGTGACGGTGCAGTACCATAAAAGTGCAAAGAAATGCAAGATTTCACTGTCGCCACACTATTTTTGTTATTTTCCTTAGTAAAAAGTGTATTTTATTGTTGTTACTTTTTTTATTTACACAATAAGAATGCAGTTTAACTGGCGTGTAAAACGTGCAATGCATTGTGGGTTTATTATTCATATCAAAGTGCGCGGTCATAAATCGGTCATGGAAGGTAAGGACTGACTCATTGAAGGACTTACAATATTTAGCTTAATTAAAATTTACAATGAAAGGTGAGAACTTTAAACTTTGTCTGGAGTCCTGACTGTGAGCTGGTTTAACGCGCTGCACGGCTGACCTCACGTAGTAAGTGCTCCCCCCCGTCCGTCAATCGCCCACAGCTTTGCTAATTAAACAGCTGGTTAAACTTGTCATTGGGAGCGAAAAAGGTTTCTCGCTCTTCGCATCAAAATTACTGTGGTGGGAGCAATGGTGTGTGTTTGTCTGTCACTTACTTTCACGTACGCACAAACGCATGCACACAGTTGCCTTCATGAACCACAATCAGCTGGCTGGCTATTTAATCAATCAATCAATCAATCAATCAATCTATCTATCTATCTATCTATCTATCTATCTATCTATCTATCTATCTATCTATCTATCTATCTATCTATCTATCTATCTATCTATCTATCCATCCATCTATCTATCTATCTATCTATCGATCAGTTAAGAGTCTTTAGAGAACGTGTACTGAGAATGGTGTGGTTGTTTAGTTACTTACTGTACTATGTTGGCATGTCAAGTCTGCACTAAGTTATTGATTTAATGTGGCTTCAACTTTACTAACTTTACTAATATTTAAGTTATTGGTTCATGTGGATGTAACTAACTTGTATGGCGTACATTACCAAGTAATGGGTACAGTTAAGCTAATGATTGACTGTGGATAAGTGATATTTGGCAGCTGCTGAAGTGATATTTGGCAGCTGCTGAAAGGAACTAAAATTAACTTTTTTTCTAACTTAGTTACTTTTGAAATCAAGCAATCAGTAAAGTAACTAAATTAATTTTTCAACACTGGAAGACACTATGAAAGGAGGAATAAAAGCAAGAGAATGTTGAGCTGATGTAGTTTGCTTTGCTTAAAGCTGTTGGTAAAATGTCAATGATTGTGTAGTAGTTTTGACCAGCACATGAGTGGGGTCTAGTGAACTATCATTAACAGCTACGCATTAGAATGACATAAGAATCAGTCCATATTGAACTCCAGTATTGATGTGGACAAATTTGCTTTCATGATATGACTCAAGTCGTTCAGCAAAATTTGAGGTATGACTTGAGTGATCATGTGAAGAATTCAGTCAATTAAGGATTATTCCTTAAGACCGGAAGTCTATAGCCCCTTTTCCACCAAACAGCCAAAGAACTTTGAGTTCCTGGTAGCATGAGTTCCCGGGAGCAAAAGGTTCCTGTGGGCCCATGTGGTTTGCGTTTCCACCACACGTATTAGTTCAGGGTCGCTTATCCAAATGAAAGAGTTGCTCATTACTGACACTTGCTGGATCTAAAGAATCATTGAATTTCTTTCAAATTAGTGTCTTATTTTATATCTTAATCTAACTTTAAAATATCCAGTAAGTGTCAGTATTGAGCAACTCTCTCAATTGGATAAGCGACCCTGAAGGCTAAGCTACCCTAAAGTGATAGCTTTAAAACCTAACCCTAAAACTTTATTTATCCAAATAAGGCAATTGCGAACTGGTTCTAATTTGCAATGCCAACTTGGCTGCAGACAGTCTTAGAGGCAATGAGGTTTACATATATATTCAGATTCATATATTCATATTCAGGCGCTTATGTTTTTTATGTTCTCCAGATTTACAGAACACCCGCTCAAATACCTGTTATGGACCTTTTACTGACTATGTGCTATGATGTACTGGAATGTCTTATCTAACTTGTAACTATATCACATTGTACAGTTTGTATATTTAATTTTAAAATTAGTTGGCATGACCAGTTTTTTTTATTTATTTTTTTTAAAGATTGTACATTGCAAATGTTTTCTTATGTACCTACAAAGATAAAAACAACAAACAGAGACAGAGAACAGGGCTTCATTTCCTTGTCTTGCACTATGGCCAAGGTGGCATTTTCCACAGCCTGATAGAGCTCCTGCATGGCAAGTCTTTTTTTTCCCTCCACACTGTCCACACGGACCGATTGGAACTGATGAACCACCATCGGAGGGCCCTCGGCGGCTGAACCCGCATCAGTGTTCCTAGTTTACACTGCCTCTTTTGGAAAGAAAGCTGGGATAGATTTACTTTGACCCTGAACAGGAGAAGTGGTCCCATTCACTCCCCATCCCGAATACAAAATGCTTGATTTGGACTTGCATGTGTGTGCATCTGTTTTTTTTTTAAATTTATAACGGGATTATGATGGTTCATAAATAACTTTAGTTACAGATCAGTACTTGACTTAATTTACAATGACAGTATGGCTTCACATACTGCCTCCGAGCAATCAAGTCATCATATCATTAATTACAAGAAAGAGAAGGCGAGGAGAAGTTGTACTTGTATGATGGCATTTCAAGGTCTTAAACTCTCTCAGGAATTCCTTCAAAGAAAGTGCACCAGATTATAGCCTGGAACCTCTCGGATCACAATTTTCAACCCTAATCCCCAAAGTATACGGACATTTCATGTGGGACTACATGCTTTTTTCTTTTGTGGCTTATCTTCAAGTCAAAATGTCAGCTTCATCCTTTTCTTTCATTCTTGGCACATTGACAATGTTTCGTGGTGACTGACTTTATATTGAAAAGAAATAATCATTTCAAGACTGGGTTGCTCTTAATAAACGTTGATTTAACTTGATTTAATACTTAAAATATATAAACTACATTTTCAGTAAAAATTGCCGTGACAACCGGCATCATCAAGCAAACTACAGCACGTTGCGTCAATGAGACTAAATCTTCAGCTATGTATCAAGTGTAACATCTTTTATCAATTTATTCATTACATAAATTATTGATGCTACCAGCCAATTATACTATGACAAAGGATTATCTTCATTGCAAATCAGTCCACAAACTTAAACATAGAGTAGATAATTGTAAATTAGATACGTAAAGCAATCATAATCTGGAAACTACATAATTAAGTATAACAATACAAACATTCGAATGACCTAACCAAATATAAAGTAAACACATTAATTGTTCTATCTATTATGACAAAATGGGTAATTATAACTTCAGCTCATATCTTCACAGCTGAACTAGGAAAGTAGCGTAATGAGGACCTTTGAGACTGATGTAACCATTTGATGTCAGCTATGAATTGTTGGCATTTTCTAAATTTGACTTGGTAAGTACTTCAATGAACATCAAGTATGAATAATAAATGTAAAGAGCAAAGAGTTTGTGAGATGATAATTTCTGTGAAATTAGGGATCCATTTTACTAAAGATTTTAGACATGCGCACAAAACTGCAGAGGCCTTTACAATGTTTTGCTTTAAACTGGTGTCCTTATGAGTATGTAACTGTTCTTACCTACTTTCTACTGTATATCAAACACAAATTGCTTTGCTTTTTGTGTGTGTGTGTGCAAATTTCCTCCTTGTGGCACTGATAAACATCTTATTTTCACAGATACAGGGTGAAAGTTATAGTATTGCTTTTGATAAGCCAGTTGAAAAGAAATATCACCGTCCTGTGAATTTACTGAATTTAAATAATTAAGGACATTGGTCAATAATAATAATAATAATAAGATTGGCTCTCTGTTACGAGGCTCCAACAAAAGGGACTGCAGGGCACCGCTCATGAGACTCTCATGGTCTTGGACAACATCCCTGTCTCTCTTTGAAGTATAGCTCTACAAAGGCGTGTGCAGCGATTGCATGATAAAAAAAAAAAATAAGACAATTGGTGTGATATCATTCCATCTGAATAAAATATGTTCACCTTGTAGGGCTAATTGAAGATATCAATTATATGAAGTCAGCAGGAACAAATTTGGCTTTAAAAGATGTGTTCGTTTGTTGAGATGATCATTTGTAGAATGAAATGCATTATTAGACAGAATAAACTGCAGTTCATACATTAGCAAAATGTTATGTCGTGACATCTGTCAGAAGAGGCTCTGCTCTTTCAGGGAATGCTCAAAGACATCTGAAGGGAGAGCTAATCTTCCCTAATTAACATACACAAACAAGATAAGTCAATAATAGTTAATGCCACATTAGGATTAGATTAATTGAGAAAGGAGCAATGGAAAACGGCGTTGGCATAACGGCATTAAGAGTCAAATTCAAAAATCATAATGTCCTCATCATACACTTGTAAATCACGGTGATTAGCATGTTAATGGGTAATGATGAGCTTGGTTATTCTCCGACTTCACTATGCTCCCAGTGGCCGTGGCAGCCCCATTTCAGGCCACCAAGCACAAAACGGGAGGGACGGACAATGTGGGAGATGGAAATTGTGAACGTGGCAGGCTCTAATTTCCATGGATGTCTGGCCAGGTTTTTAAACTAAAAGAAAATTTCCATAGCAGTTACAATGCAGATGGCAAACATAGTTGGCAGTAGTAGTAAAACTGGGTGAATACACCAAATTGTGACTGTACGTAATCGGGCATAACAAAGCTTTGAGACGGTCCGTAGTGCGATGAGAAGCATATGTAGTTACTTGCGAGCTCACAGTCATTTCAAGTATTGTCACGTTCTGCCGCCTTTGCTGTGTTTTGCCACGTTTTGTCACGGTTCTCAAGGCAATCTAGCATGGATGGTAGCTGTTTCATCGCATTTAATCATGGCATGTCCTGGCATCTGACAGTTGCCCGGCGTGATGCGGTCTCGACAGTGCACACAGTCTGGGAAGGTCCGTCGCATATAGAAAAGTGCCCACACTTGCCTCCTCCAACTCTTCTGAAGCAAAGCTATGTGTTCAATATACCTCACAATGTCCATCGTGGCATACCTGTGTATAACGCTTAATGTTGAACGTGTGTAAGAGAGGAAAAGAGAGAGTGCGCCCACGTACTTTCTGCAAGCGCACTGTGCCATGAGTATGTGAATAAGGGGCTGTTTCGCATGTTGTAGTGTGTTAGCTGTCTAATTATTTGACAGAACACTAATAATATCAAACGTTTAATGAGGGGCACTATGTGCCTCCCTGTGCTAGCCCCCTGTAAAATATGCTCTCGTGCCGACTCTGGAATGTGCATAAAGCCGTGCCTGCCAGGGAAGCGTCATTTGAGTCTGCTGATAAGATTGTGTACTCAGAATACTGAACCAAAGCACAGCCGCACAAGTTTGAGTAAAAAAACTTTTATGATTTTATTTGAACAAGGGAGCACGACAATACACACACATAAAATACAATGTCAACAAAAGGTAAAACAAATGAACTAAGATGAATAGGTGAAGCATGACATGACCGAGATGCCAAAAATGACAAAAACTGGAAAAATACTGAAGGAAAATAATTAGAAGTACAGCAATAAGCAACAACAAAAAACTAATCTGAAGCCTATGGGAAAAACACCAAAAAAGCGCACAAGAAGAAGTCCTAAATACACAAGAAGGGAGAATGACAAGTAGAACTAACCAAGATACAGATTCTAAACCCAACAGTTTCAGCCGCAAGACAAACAACAGGGCAACGAATCTAGACGACACAAGACTAGAGATGAGTACTAAAGATAGGAAAACTGGAACTACTTAGATGAGAGACAGAGAAAATAGTATGAGGCGAAGAAGTGGATGTGGCAGAGAAAAAGCACACAACTGAACTAGGGCTGACAACAAAGAGTAAACAATATATCTGCGACTAGCTCCCTGCCCATCCGCCCAGCGAGAAAACAGAAAACAAACAGTTCAACCACAGAAACACATGATCATGACAGCCATGGCCACAAACGTGCTCTAAAGCTGCTCCCATCCACATTTTATCCATAAAAAAAGCCTTGACAGAATGTGAAAAAGGTGAAAGACCTTGATCAAAATGTGAAAAAAGTGAGGGACCCCATCATAAGGTGATGGGCTGGGAGGGAACGTACTGGCATCTGTGGTAGACTGTGGGCACAACGGTATAGCACCTTTGAGCCCCGGGGACTCAGCAACCCTCTTGCACCACTGATCCTGTGATGGACCCTAAGAAAACTTAGCAAGACACAATAAAACTTGATTTTTTTAGACAAAAATGGGAATATGTTTTGGGCAAATGGGGCTGCCATGGCATCGATCTATCTCTCTCTCTCTCTCTTTCTCTCTCTCTCTCTCTCTCTTTCTTTCTCTCGCTCTCTCTCTCTATTAATTAGTGTTGTCCCGCTCTGATTACGTGATTAGAAATTGGGACCGATCACGTTATTTTCAGCTGATCGGATTTGGTTGAAAAAGATCAGCATTTATTTATTTATTTTTTTAAGAGCCAGTTTCACATATATTCGTGGATATAAATAATGAAAGTAGTGTGAGTATTTTCCTGACAACTGTATTTTTTCTTTTTTATACTGCTTCCTGGGGACCTGCACACTCATAGTACGGAAAGTAATTCCAACACTGCCGGACAGAAGCGCCTTGAAAAAACAAAAGATGAATTCACAACACATTACACATCGGCGCTTTTGTCCAGGAAGCTTGTGTTAGGAGAGAAATAAGAAGAGAAACACATGTCCACAAGCTGTCGCACATGGCCCACATTGGGGCAAGCTGAAAGATACTACAAACTGAGTCTGCAAAGCCACAGCAGCGAACAGGCTATACTATAACAGACTGAGCGGCATTGCGGCATTGAGCTCAAAGAGTGACACAGGTTAGCAAATAGAGATTTAAACGACTTAACTAATAAAAGTCCAATGAGTGAATTATTTTGTGACAAGCAAACCTGTGCCTCACTGGTAGGATCTGACGAGGCAATAGTTTTGTTTGTAGATGAGCAGAGCCATGCACTTATCCACCAATTACATAGTTGCATGGACTTGTCATTTTACATTTAAGTAAGACACGTTTATTTAAACTTTTTCATGGAGACTTTTTGAAGCCTGTCTTGTTACCTGAAGTTTGTACAAATTTTACATCATATCCCTTTTTTCAACACCGTTTTTTGATTGATTAGCACAAACATGGTACATTAAAGTAAAATAGTGAAGTCTGGTAGTACATGCTAAATTTCTTACAAGCTGCTAGTTAAATTAAGCCTGCTCGTCTAAATTAAGCCTATTTCAGGCACTGTTTGAGTTTATTATAATTACGCATTGTACTATAGTAATAGTGAGTCACACAAACACAACTGTACTTACTGCAACAGAGGCGTTACAACCATAAGCTATTAATACTCAACACACACACTTGCAACTGAGCGACAACCGGGCACGTCATCGGTCGCGATGCAACACTCACTCACGGTTGGAGCTATTCGAACAAACTGTTAACAAACAACAACAGAAAGAGGGGAAATGAACACACATAATGTCTATTAAAACTATTAGCGGATAATTAACACTATTAGGGAATAATTAACACTAACAATAACAGAGCATTCTTAAAACTATTTACAATACCGCTTGGCATGCTGGGTATTCGACCGACGTGACAGTATTGCAGTATCGAAGTTGACGCTGTAATCCCCAGCCTGCTGAGCGGTACTGTGCAAATAATTGCTAAGAATGACTTATTTATTGTTGATTTTAGATATTAATTATTGCCTAGCAGTAGTAGTAGACATTATGTGTTGATTCACCACATTTATTTATTGTTAACTAACTTTTGGTTTATTTATTCAAGCACCATTTTGTGTTCTAGTTAATAAAGTGCTGCGCGTTGTTGTTCACTTGTGTTGTCTAGTAAGTGTCCACTATTACATCTAGTAAAGCTTTTATTATCAAGACCACAATGCCATTACTTCATCTAATCGTTATTCTACACCTGACAACTCACGCAACTCAACTATTTGAAATGTCTAGTGGCAGAGTAAATATCACCCGTCTCTGCTGAAATCTATGGCAGGGGTCAACATAAAGCCCTGCACACATTTGCCAGGAATTACTTGGTTTCTGGCCATCCGACACATTTGTATTTATATCTTGTTGAGATGTGAATAAACCACTAATGTGAGCCAATTTTGTGCTTATTTTAGTTACTTTTTGACTTTTTAGCAAAGCAAAACAAATGTATTTATATGGCACCTTCACAAGGTAACTCAATGTGCTTTACATGATGAAAGGCATATAAAAACAAAGAAATAAAAAAATTAAAACAAAGAGAAAAATAAAAACACAAAACAGCTTACAGTGCAAGAAAGATCCTTTAAAAGTGGAAATTCTCTAAAAAGCATGAGAAAAAAAGAAGACTTTTTAACGTAAAACATAAAAACATACACACTTGGGGCTGACGTCACTTCTGTTGGCAACTTATTCCATTTGTGTGTAGCATAACAGCTAAATGCTGCTTCACCATGTTTGCTTCGGACTCTGTGCTCCACTATTTCACCTAAGTCTGTAGATCTCAGAGCCCTACTGGGTTTATATTCCATTAGCATTTCTTTCATGTATTCAGGACCTAAACCATTTAATTATTTATAGACCAGTAGCAGAACTTTACAATCTATTCTAAAGCTGACTGGGAACCAATGTAGAGACTTTAGAATTAGAGTGATACGTTCTGACGTTCTGGGCGACTGGTTAGCACATCTGCGTCACACTTCAAATCTGGCCTTGCCAACGTGGAGTTTGCATGTTCTTCCCGTGCCTGCGTAGGTTTTCTCTGGGTACTCCGGTTTCCTCCAACATCCCGAAAACATGCACGGTAGGTTAGTTGAACACTCTAAATAGCCCGTAGGTGGGAATGTGAGTGTGAATGGTTGTTTGTTTATGTGTACCCAGCGATTGGCTGGCGACCAGTTCAGGTTGTACCTTGCCCTGGGATAGGCTCCAGCACACCCGCAACCCTAGTGAGAATAAGCGGTAAGGAAAATGAATGAATGAATGAATGCTCTGATCTCTTTGTTCTGGTCAGAACCTGAGCGGCAGCATTCTGTATGAGCTGCAGCTGTCTTTTGGGGGAGTCCAGTCCGAAGACCATTACAGTAGTCAAGTCTACTTGAGATAAAAGCATGGATGAGCTTCTCCTGGTCTGGTTGGCACATGCAAGTTTTCACTCTGGATATGTTCTTTAGCTGGTAGAAGTCTGTTTTGGTAATTAATTTTATATGATTGTTGAAAGACTTGGTCAGACTTGGTCTTTGTTTTTTAAAAGGAGTAACTCCAGGTATTTACTAACAGCAATCCTCTTTTTTAACTGACAAAAACAATTATCTCAGTTTTGCTGTGGTTTAATTGAAACAAGTTTTGGCTAATCCAGGTATTTATCTGTTTTAGACAGTGACACAACACCTCAACTGAACTATAGTCATCTGGAGACACTGCTAGATATAGCTGTGTGTCATTTGCATATCTATGATAGTCAACATTGAGGTTCTGGAGAATTGACCCAAGGGTAGCATATACAGGCTGAACAGGAGGGTCCACAAACTGACCCTTGAGGGACCCCATAGGTCATTGCCATTCGATGAGAACACTTCCAATGGTTACGAAATAACTGCTTTCCTCCAGGTAGGACCAGAACCATTTATGGCCTGTTCCATTTAGTCCTACCTACGTTTCCAAGCTGTTCAGCAGTTTATTATGATCTACCGCAGCAAAAGCCGCACTGAGATCCAACAAGATCAGAATGGACACCTACGCCGAGTCAGTATTCAACCTTATATCATTTAGCACTTTGATAAGAGCTGATTCTATACTGTGATGAGTTTGGAAACATGACTGAAATTTGTCAAAAAGTCCATTTAAGTTTAAGAAATTGCTGAGTTGATTAAAAATAACTTTCTCAACAATCTGATTTGAGATGGTTCTATAGTTTGCTAACATGGAAGATGGATTGAAATTTGTCAAAAAGTCCATTTAAGTTCTAGAAGTTAGTGAGTTGATGAAAAATAACTTTCTCAACAGTCTTGGCTATGAAGGGGAGATTTCAGACAAATCTGGAAGCATCCAGTGTTATATTTCTTTTTAGAAGAGGCTTAATGGCAGCTACTTTAAGAACTTAAGGACACTCGCCTGAATGAAGTGAGAAATTGATAATTTTCTGCAAATCAGCTAGCACAGACTTTGCCATAGTTTTGAAAAAGTCAGATGGTATTGTGTCAAGACAGCTACTTGATGGTTTCAGCTGCTGAACCATTTTCTATACAGTTTTTTGGTCAACTGTATCAAATTCTGACATGGTAATAGAGTTTTTCCTAAGTAGCTGCAGGTGTAGCATCATTTTATTATTTTGCTGATTTGTGCTGATATTTAACCTAATGGATGGTATTTTTACTCTAAAATAATAAGCAAATTCATTGCATTTATCTGCTGTTAAGAGTTCTGGAGCGATCTAATTCGGGGGGTTTGTGTTATTGGTAAATTAAAGGAAACGAGGACAATTGACATGACAAGCTTGTCTTTATTTATCATCCTCCAATTTATCTTGGTTGTTTTCCATTTTATCCTGTTTAGGGTCATGTATCGTATATTGCCAAAACAAATACTCATGTATCATTTAGTTTTCCGTGGGACAAAAACCATCTATAAATAAAATGTTAAATTTAACAAGCGACATTTTAGTTAATAGAAAATAAATACTACTCATTATATGAAAAAATTTTGTTTTAGCACTAATTCTTCACGAGCATAAACATTGCTTTTCGAGTCTGTGTGTTTGGGGAGACCACAGATTAGAGAGCACTGGGTGTTGTGGTTGAGTCTTCTTTGGTTTAAATTGGGTGTGAATAAGAGATTGTTGACGTGAATGAGGGGCACAGCAGCTCTCAACATTGAGCAGAGGAGCTCTACTGGGGCACGATCAAAGAACTCAGCCAAGCAAAGCTGAAGCTCAGCCCAGGATTTAGTCAAACAGCCACACAAACAGAACAGAATTGGCCATATTGAACCTGGTCTGAATGTACTGACACCTACAGTGTACAAAGTACCAAAGCTTGATGAAACAATCCAATCACATGTTGGGCAAAAAAATGTGTGTGTGAGTGTGTGTGTATGTGTGTGTGTGAGAGTGTGTGATACTTAAAAATGAGTATGATAATGCTTTTCTAATAAAGTATAAATTTACTCTGAGTACTGGTGACACATTACTCACATAACTCAAATTGAAACCCAATATATGCAGGGTGGAGTACAAAACAAAAGAGCTTTAGAATAAGAGAGGGAGGCCAAGTGATTGGTGTGCGGTTCTGGCATGGTAGTGGAATCTAAGTCTTCAGGGGCCTCATGTACAAAAGGTGCATACGCACAAAAACGTGGCGTACGTTCTTTTTCACGGCAAAGTTCAGATGTATTAAAAGTGAAATGACCGCGTAAATGAGCGGTGCTTCACGCCAACTTCATGGCTGGCGTACGCACGTTTCTACAGCTTTTGGTGCTTTGGCGACTCCGGAAGGTGATGCTGGGAAACTGTTATTATAAATAAATCTGGAGACACAACATGAACATTTGGCACTTAAGAACAATTAAGAAATCCGAATGTCTGCAATTACACGCATGAATATAAAAGCCTGCGCAAAGTGATGCGGAAAATACCAATGACAACAATGGCTGCTTTACCTCTATTGGAAGACATTGCAAACGGTGCAATATGGAGAGAACGTCAGTTCAGAGACAGAGAGAATTTATGATCAAATGATGACAACTGGCTCATCAGCCACCTTAGATTCCCTTGGGCAGTCCTACTGGAACTGTGCGCAGAGGTGCGGCTGCCCCTTTGGAGCGTGATACCGCGAGAAGCAACGCGTTGCCTGTGCCGACACAGGTGCTTACCACGCTGGGGGTTCCTAGTGGCCGGGGCATTCCAGAGGGACCTGGCAGACCGATCAGGACTGTGCCGGTCGACCCTGAGCCGAGCCATGCCAGCCGTGTGGGACCGAATTATCCAGATATATCCAGTTCCCATACAATGCAGTTGAACAGGCCTAGACTAAAGCAGAATTCACTTAACCAGTGTATTCAATGAAGCGCTTATTTTTTAAGAGGACACCTATGAACTGATCAAGGCGATCATTTATGCCGCCTATTGCGCTCACAATCTCTTGTTGCGACTCCAGCAGAGCACGTGCGAGGAGGCCGGATACGCCAGAAACTGTGAATGAATCCTTCGCGTCTGTGACACCAGAGACGACAGGGACAGGGGGAGGAATCCCCCAAACATGTAGCACGCAGACAATGCGTGTCCCTCTCATGTGTATTAAAACAATAAATTGAGTAATTAAACATGAGTCGCAGTCTTTGATATCCTCTTTGATATGCTGACGTGCTTCTATTTGAATTCAAAAGATTTATTACAAATACCATCCATACAACATTTACACATGAACCTTTATCTCACAGGGCTGAGTGTAGGTTACTGTATGACCACGTTTGTTCTGAATTATAAAAATAAATGGCATTTACCTTGGGGGTAATCAGAGTCAGCCACACGCGAGAGTAGTGTCACCCATGATCGCAGCGACTCTCTCCTCGAACGGGGTGAGGCCCTGCGCGCCAGTTCCTCCGGCAGTTTTTGCCACACTTTGGCGTTGGTTACCTGTCCTCCGCTTCACATCCACAGACCACTTATTTTTTTAGTTCAGCGTGTGTGCGCTGTTGTGACCCCACAGCAATGGCAGCCGCACACATGCTGTCCCATTCGCTCGTCTTTCGCTTGTTGTTCACGCCGGAGGGTTTTCTTCGCACCTCCACTTCATTTAGCAGCGTCTCCACTTGACAGTCAGAAAAATTATTTTTCTTCACTGCCTTGCGCATTTTCTATTTCTTCCGATCGTGTGCCGTTTGGGATCACAGGTGCAGGGTTCATTGAAATATCCATCCATCCATCCATCCATTTTCTGAGCCGCTTCTCCTCACTAGGGTTGCGGGCTGGAGCCTATCCCAGCTGTCATCGGGCAGGAGGCGGGGTACACCCTGAACTGGTTGCCAGCCAATCGCAGGGCACATAGAAACAAACAACCATTCGCAGTCACAGTCATGCCTACGGGCAATTTAGAGTCTCCAATTAATGCATGTTTTTGGGATGTGGGAGGAAACCGGAGTACTCGGAGAAAACCCACGCAGGCACGGGGAGAACATGCAAACTCCACACAGGCTGGGCCGGGGATTGAACCCGGGTCCTCAGAACTGTGAGGCTGACGCTCTAACCAGTCGTCCACCGTGCCGCCTCATTGAAATATGATTTGCATATTTAAATGTGGGCGTGGACAAGGAGGGGTCGGCTATTCCAATATGTGCGCTCAATTCCACGTTGATTGGAATGTACGAAGGAAATGTGCTCCGATTCATCCGTACGCACAGATTCATACATCTGGATATTTTTGTGCGTACGCCGTTTTCTGGATTTGAGCGTACACCATGTTTCAGTAAGAAATCCACGCAGGTCTTTGTACATGAGGCCCCTGGTCTTTTTGCAGGTCTACAATATGTGATTGGGACTCATTAGAAAAACTGTTGTACGAGGATTTTAAAAAATGCAATGGGATAAAACAGAAGTTTGCATTCATTCTCATGTTAACATACCCTGAGTCAGCTTCAATAACAACTGGCTCCAACATTACAGGAGCAATCACTCTTGACACCGCTGACCTTTGATAGAACAGAAAGTTCAAGCATGTATAGCAAACATGGCCATCATAGCCTATTAGCTGTATACACTACACAAGACGACGAAGTGCAGATAAAATGCAGCAAATGGCATGGCATTCAGCCTTCATAAAACACACTCACCAAAATAGACATAAACACCAACAGATTACTCACACGGTCCAAAACAATTTTCTTCATGGTAGCATATGGTGCCACCTAGATTAAATACTTGCACTTGGATGTCTGCGATGCTGATGATAATGGTGACGGTGGTGATGATGATGGGTACCTGTCCTCCGATGATGATGGTGATGATGATGAAAAAGTAGTACAATTTAGTGCCTCTCCCCACTTCATCCATCCATATTCTATAGCATTTGTCCTCATTAGGGTCGCTCGACTTTGGGTGAGAGGCGGGATACACCGTCGACTGATCTCAGCCAATTGCAGGCCACAGACAAACAACCAGTCACATTCACACGTACAGGAAATTTTGAGTCTTCTATTAACCTATCATGCATGTTTGTGGACTGTGGGAAAAACTCTGAGAAAACCCAGGCAAGCACAGAGAGAACATGCAAACAAAGAATGGCCACTGCCACGATTTGTACATTTAACCACAGAACTGTGAGGAAGACATGCTACCCAGTCGATCACTGTGCTGCAATTCTCCACCTTAGTCTCTTAATATTGTTCCCAGTTATCCAAAGCTGCTGTCACAGACCCACTAAAAGAAGTAAATAATGTTCATTGTAAAATGTTTATGTGGTTGTTAAAACTTTTTGTAATCTCTTCCGGGTAAGGCCAGGTAATGACAACTCTCCTATTTAGCTTAAGCTACGCACCACCCATTTATCCATCTATTTTCTTCCACTTATTTTGGAGTCAGGTCGCAGGGACAGCAACCTAAGCTGAGAAGCCCAGACTTCCCTCTCCCCATCTACTTGATCCACCTCTTCCGGGGGGGATACGTTTCCAGGCTAGCTGAGAGACATAGGGCTCTACTTTCATAGATAGCACATCTGCGGTGGGGCGCAAATAACGGCGGATCCTGGTTTTTGTGCAAGCACAAGTCTCAATTTGGCAGACCGGTCTGCGCTGTGACAATTTGGTGGAAGAAATTTGGTCTAAATTTAACCCTGCTCAGACCATGTCTAAATACTCCTGCAAGGTAGACGGGTCGTCTAACGCGATTATGGTGAATATGATCGGGGCACAACCAGACAGATACAGAGCTCCGTGGACATATTTAAGTTGCCAGCGGTCATCACTACCAGCTCATTCTGTATACCCGCTAACATTTTCTGTTGCCACACCATGGCCAGAGGAGTGACAAGGCTCTGCTCAAGCACAGTTCGCTGTGATTATGAGTCTTCTTTGGGACAGAAATGTCTCCGTCGAGGCATCAGTTGTGCCACATCGAAAGGGAATGAGAGGAGCCGCTTTGACAGGCGACTAATGAAGTTGGCTGTAAACACTCCCATAGTGGCACAACCCACCAACCCTCAGATCCGCTGGGCTGTGCTTGTCTACAAAATTACCAACACCGGTCAAACCTACCTCTGTTGCATAGTTGGGCTGCTCGCCAAGGCGGATTTATGCTGGTTACAAAAATAGGGCCCCTAGTCTCTTACAGCATCTCCTGGGTCTTCCCTGGGGCCCTCTCCCGGTGGGCCTGGAACACCTTACTAGGGAGGCGTCCAGGAGGCATCCTAAACAGATGCCTGAGCCAACTCATCTGACTCCACTCGATGTGAACAAGCAGTGGGTCTACCCTGAACTCCTCCCAGATGACCAAGCTTCTCACCCTATCTCAAAGGGGTGGCCAGACACCCCACGAGGAAACCTTTTTTTCAGTCACAACCCACAACTAGTGACCATAGGTGAAGGTGGGAACATACTGTAGATTTACCAGTAAATTGAAAGCTTTGCCTTTTGGCTTAGCTCCTTCTTCACCATGACAGATTGATGCAAATTCTGCAATCACAGCAGATGCTAAACCAATCCACCTGTTGATCTCATGCTCCATTCTTCCCTCACTCGTGAACAAAACCCCAAGATATTTGAACTCCTCCACTTGGAGCACATTTTCATTCTCAACCCAGAGGGGGCCCTCAACCCTTTTCCGACTGAGGACCTAGGCCTCAGATATGGTGTTGCTTCTCATCCGAACTGCTTACACTCAGCTGCAAACCGCTCCAAGTGAGAGTTGAAGATCATGGCTTGATGAACACAAGGGACCCAAATCGTCTGCAAAAAGCTGAGACACATTACTAAGGCCACCAAACCGGACCCCTTCCATGCCTCAATGGCACCAATTCTATTTATAAATGTTATGAACAGAATTGGTAACAACATTGGCTGTGTCCAAACCTCACTGGCAATGGATCTGGCTCAGACGTGTCGCCATGGGCGGGCCGTAAGGGGCCATGCCCACCCACCAAGATGCTTGTGCCCCGCCCCACTTAAGACACGGATCTCTCAAAACAAATATTTCATTTTATTTTTTATTTTTTTATTTTGTATTTTATCGTAGTATCTATGTTTGTCATAAGAAATACTCATGTTGAGTTCTTCATCATTCATTCATTTTCCATACTGCTTATACTCACTAGGGTCGCGGGTGTGCTGGAACCTATCCCAGCTGACTCTGGGGAAGAGGCGGGGTACACCCTGAACTGGTCACCAGCCAATCGCAGGGCACATATAAACAAACAACCATCGCACTCACATTCACACCTATGGACAATTTAGAGTCTTCAATCATAATGTGGGAGGAAACCGGAGTACCCGGAGAAAACCTACGCAGACGCGGGGAGAACATGCAAATTCCACACAAGCGACGCCGGATTTGAAACCGTGTCCTCAGAACTGTGAGGCGGATCTGCTAACCACTCGTACACCTTGCTGCCCTTCTTCATCACTAAGACAAAAATATAAAGAAACAATGGTGTGATTATTTTTGCTGGGAGTCTAATCACAGCCTTGTTGGGGGGGGGAAAACGTCCGCCGGTGTTTAATGCAAAGGCCTATGTAAGGTGACATACAGTATGTACGTCATAATGGTACAACAGTCCCGCACAATTTTTAAAGTAAATTTGAGTATTTTTGATCATTATTAATTATGGATATACACAAGTGGTTGAAAACTCAATAAAAAGGGTCCTCTGCAAAATTGTATACTATGCCGGAGCGATGGAGGCGCATTTTGAATTGTGCAGCATGGAGCTCATTGGCCCACTTGCTACTTTGGACCCACAAACCGAAGATTATTTCCTGGATAAGGTAACCACTCTAGTTGTATTAGCTGGGTCTGATGTGGTTGAATCGGAATATACTATTGTGGCTCGTCAAGAGTTCCTGGTCAGGGAAACGGCTTACATTCCGGTTACCACTGAAGAAAATTGACAATAAGTAACATACTCAGCACATTCAAATGTGCACTGCTATCTATACCAACTGTTGTCACAACCTGGACACTTGTCCTAAGTTTAGGAGGTTCCACAGCAATGTATGTCTAAGCA
The DNA here is from genome assembly GCF_024500385.1 of Phyllopteryx taeniolatus. Lineage (NCBI taxonomy): Eukaryota > Metazoa > Chordata > Actinopteri > Syngnathiformes > Syngnathidae > Phyllopteryx > Phyllopteryx taeniolatus. Next base: position 18,009,305 of record NC_084503.1, read on the forward strand.
TAATCGGCTATATATGCTATGATTCATCTTGCTTTTGAAAAGGACCCCACCTCATCACAAATTTGATCTGATTTGATCAATGTGACAGTGGAAGGATTTGATGAGGAGGTTCAGCACGGCGAGACACCACGTCCTGATATTGACACACTTCTCAAAGGCTCAAAGTGTGCATGTGTGCTCTGTGTGCATGTGTGTTGGCAATGCATGTCCCTATGTTGAGCCCTTAAACTGCATCCGCCATGGTGCTTTTTCAGTTTGAGAGATGCTTCTGGGGTTACAGCTCATAAGTTGAACACTCAAGTATTTTGTGATCATTGCATTCAAATATGAGGACTTATGTTGTAGCCTGTCATATTTGTTGTTGGTTAGGTTCAACATGATGATAAAGTGTGTCAGTGCTTCACAAATATGTACTGTCTGTAGGTTAACAACAAGTGTGACCCCCGCCCCCCATTAATTTTATGTGCCCCCTTGAGACTGAGGTATCGTGAAATTGTTCTCCTTAGCCTCACCGAACTGCTCTCGTGCCTAAGTTTTTGCTATGTTCCCTTTTTTTTTAAATGAAAGGATGACAATTCTTGCATTGACCAGATGACTTTCTAACTGACACACAAATCATCACAAGGTGGGTAATTCATCAACTAGCCCTATATGTTGTCAACATTTTAAAAAGATCAAGATTTTTTTCACCGTAGCATGATCATGACATTTGCATTTCTTCTTTATCCTGATCACAATTATACCATTATACTATACCAATTATACAAATACATATTGTTATATGACTTCAAAATATTCTTTTGATTGTGCCTATGTCACTTTCAATTTATTTTTTAAATTCTCCAGTAAATCATGTGTGAAATGTTATTTTCATTGCCCCATGGCATTTGCAAAACATTAACCAAGCTCTGCAATCTAAGTGATTAAAAAAAACAACAGCTTTGTTCGACTATAAACCTTTCAATGCATTATTTTGTCACTTGAGCCATTTTTTAATGCTTCATCCACTGCAATTAATCTTTAGCAAATGTAAGGCTGCCGCTTCCACAAAGGCATTATCTCTTTTCTCTCTTTCTGTCTACCTTTGTCTACACTTGCATGCACGCAGACGTACTCATACATCAAAGTCTTCCAGTTGAACACCATAAGCCTGACAATTAGCAATATATCATTCTTTGATTGACAGCATTTTGTGAGCAGAGAGCAGGGGGAAGAAATTATCAGAGCACAATATCATCCAAAAACCAAACAGTTTGTACTTGAACACATTTTGTAGTTTTGCTGTTGAAGTTCATTATCATTATTTAGTGAGTTAATTGTGAAACAATAGACCATAAAACCTGCTAAATAAAATGACAGCATCCTTGTACAATCCACTGACCAATACCATTGCATATTTAAGTTTTTGCATCAAACAAATATAAATGTCATTTCAACACCGCTTATCCTGGTCAGGGTCGCGGGGCGCTGGAGCCTATCCCAGCTGACTTCGGGCGAAAGGCAGACTACACCCTGAACTGGTCGCCAGTCAGTCGCAGGGCACATATAGACACGGACAACCATTCACACTCACATTCACACCGTCACTGAGTGGGAACTGAACCCACGCTGCCTGCACCAAAGTCAGGCGAGTGCACCACTACACCATCAATGAAATATAAATGTCCTGTTTGTTAATTGTGTATTTTTGTGGTTGCACTTGCTTGCCACTGGGTAGTGCCCTTATTGTTTTTGTATTTTTAAGATTTGACTTTTCTTTTTAGCTTTTGAATGGGTACAAAGCTTTTCTTTCAAGTACACTATATTGCCAAAAGTATTCACTCACCTGCCTTGACTTACATATAACTTTTAGTGACATCCCATTTAAAATCCATATGGTTTAATATGATATTGGTCTACCCTTTGGAGCTATAACAGCTTCAACTCTTGTGGGAAGGCTTATAACAAGATTTAGGAGTGAGTTTATGGGAATTTTTGCCCATTCTTCCAGGAGCATGTTTGTGAGGTCACACACTTATGTTGGACGAGAAGGCCTGGCTCACTGTCCACTCAAAATCAACCCGAAGGTTTTCTATTGGGTTGAGGGCAAGACTCTGTGCAGGCCAGTCAAGGTCATCCATACCAAATTCTCTCATCCATATCTGTATGGACCTTGCTTTGTGCAGTGGTGCACAGACATGTTGGAACAGGAAGGGTGTTCATGTTCCAGAAGAATGGGATGTCACTTAATTTCATAGCTGAGTCATGGCAGGTGAGCGAATATAGTGTATGTATATGAAGCAGTACAGTTGTGTAGTGTACACTGTCGTGTAGAAAGTGATTCTCAATGGGTTGGTCAGGACCCAAAAGTGTGTCACAGAGACATTTTGGGTGGTTCACAGACAGGTAGTATAAAAATACAGGGGCCCTTGGTTTACGATGATAGCAACATACAACATTTCAAGGTTATAGCGTAAGAGTCTTCACGCCGCACAAGAAAGCATGCACAGTTAGCCCAGTATTTACTGTTTTTCACTGTTATATATATTTTGCCTCTTAGTGTTTTACATACAAATATTTTCTGTAATTTTGACTTCACTACTGTCTTAGCGTAGGTTAATGATAGACTGTAGTGTTAGGACTTGTCTACAAATATTGACTGTCATGCATCATGTTATTACTTGGGGTGTAAATGCAACTTGCGGTATTTAAACAGCCGCTCACATAAAAAAAAATAAAAAATACAATTAGTGTTTTCATAACATAATAAATTGTACTGTTAAAATGGTTACAGCCATTTTAGTCTGCATCCTTGATTTCCTAAAAAGAAGGCAGACCTTTGATGTTTCACTTTCCTAAAAAGAAGAGATCAGTACAAGATATTCATTTTTGTACATGCAGTTGTCACATTCAGCCTCAGTTTCTTAATAATGTGCTCTCAAAGGCACTTACAAAATGTAAGCAATAAGAATGTGTAGTTAAAATATGAAATAACTATGTTTTGAAAGGATATTTTTTAACAATTCTTTCCAACACCAATGGTGTACCTATAGATGATATCCTGATAAATAGAAATCGGCTGTTAATATAAAAGAAAAGCAGAGTTAAATTAAGGTATGGTTTACTCGTGAGAAATAACTGATTAGATCTGTAGAGTACATGCTGTTTATATAGAGTAGAACTTGGGGCGGGAGCTGAAAACAATGTCAAGTAATGTGAGTAATCTCAGCATAGGCAAGTGTAAAATGCAAATTTATTTTTTGACATTTTTATTGAGATTATTGGACAAGTCACATTTCAAACAAGATGGCCATTAACATTTGGATACCAAAAAGTATCAAGTAAAAAAGTAAAAACAACTGGACCTGTTTATCACTGTATTCTATTATAGTATTTTGTTATTGTGGGTAATTCTCCCACAATGCCCCCTTTTTTTGTTTCAATATCAGGAATGGAAGGTGGAACACATGTATAGATTCTAAACCAATTTTTAATACAGTGATGTACCAAAAAAAACACAAAAAAAAACGATGTTAATACACTTTCTTTTTCTTACCAGCGCTAATTAATTGTTGTGGTTGAAATGTCTACCAAAAATAACCTTTTGGTAGTAAGTGTGCAATAATGCGTGAGTGCACATTTTATTATAAACTGTTATAAATAGAAACTTGTATTTTGATTTAATTTTTTCATTTTTTACTGTGCATTAAAATGGAGCTCCCATTCTCTCACCGAAATACAGTTCTTATAAAGCCGTAATGGGGAGAAGTAAAGCAGCGAAAAATACATTCAAACAAATGGACCAACCCAGCATATGTCACCACAGGTCTAAAAGGGAACATGTCTACAAATGTACCAAAGAGGTGAGGAAACATTGATGAAAGAGAGAAAACCCTTCAAACCAAGCAGACTGCCCATATCGTATTAATACTAGTCATGATTATTTATCATTCCATCAGCAGTGTGCATTTACAAGTCTGACAGGACTCGCTTGAATACATTTGCTAAGAGTGTCTGGGAAAGTTAATTCTGATGTACACATATCTCATCTATCGCATGCAGCAGATGAAACAAACTCCTCTGGCTTACCATCAAACTTTTTATGACTGGAAACAAACGTCACCCTCATGTTGTGGCTGCGCTCCTCCACCAACTTTTCAAACTCCAGTTTGCTTTGCTGGTTGAGCTTGTCTTCCATGTCAGATGTGCAGCAAGTGTATCCCTGAGGACAGACACGCAGGTGCTCACCTGGGAGACAAACACAAAAAGCATTGTTTTTACACCCATCACTCAAAGCAGTCACTCTTCCAAAGACATGAGCTGCGTGTTTGATCATAACTCTTTTTTTTTCTCTCAGCACTGATGTGTGTATTAGATATTGTGTGTATTGTGTGTATATTAGGTATACTGTAACTAGGATTACTGACCTGCACATACACATTCTCTGTGGAGAATGACAAAAGCACAACCAATGAAGAGTAAATGAAAAGCAATGCTTATAATCTGTAATGAAGTGTGTTTTTTTTTACTGTCTTTGGTGCGATATGTATTGTTTTCAGTGTATAAACAAGCAACATCAGATAGTTCAAATGAAGAAAGGGGATAGAAGATACATTAAAAGACCCACATGCAGATTTAAATAATTCAGATTCATCCTGAACTAAGGGCGATGTTGAATATCTTATTGTCCCACTTGGCTTTCTTTCACCATGGTTCATCTCATAGGAGAGCCCTCTACTGTACAGTATAGCTAGCTAGATGATGCTACTCAGAGATTAGAGTTGAGATGCTGAAGGCCTCTGTACTCAGAGGCCTATGTTTTTTTGTTTTTTGTTTTGCACTTTTACATTTGTATTTTTATGGCACACAATGAGAATTAACGCAAATTTAAGTTGCAGTACGACTGAGGGGTAAAACATTACAAGCAGCTGCGGGTTGTTCGGGGAGCGTGCCAAGACTCCACTGGATTGGGGAAAAATCAGGAGGCTCTCATCCTGGCACCCCCGGACTTTTTTGGGTCAGTTAATTCAGGAGGCGCATGGGTTAGCCCATGACGCAAGGGGGGTGTAAAGCGAAAAATTATGAAAGAATAGGGGTTTGGGCACCATATGGGCTGGAACAAATTGACTATATTACAGGCAGGTGGCGGCACGATGGTCGACTGGTTAACACGTCTGCCTCACAGGCTGAGGACCGGGGTTCAATCCCCAGCCCCGACTGTGTGGAGTTTGCATGTTCTCCCCGTGCCTGCGTGGGTTTTCTCCGGGCACTCCGGTTTACTCCCACATCCCAAAAAACATGCATGGTAGGTTAATTGAAGACTCTAAATTGCCCGTAGGTGTGAACGTGAGTGCGAATGGTTGTGTGTTTCTATGTGCCCTGCGATTGGCTGGCAACCAGTTCAGGGAGTACCCCGCCTCCTGCCCGATGATAGCGGGGATAGGCTCCAGCACTCCCGTGACCCTAGTGAGGAGAAGCGGCTCAGAAAATGGATGGATGGATGGACAAATAAAACTAAGCACCAGGAAAAGAAGGATTACTGAACCAAAGCCTAATTCTTCCACAATCATAAAGATCCCACTGACTACACAATGCAACTGGCTGATGCTCTACATGCATATAAAGGGTGCTACAGGTGGAGAAGCGGCACATGTGCATAGTGAATGAAGCACGGAGTATGCAGCATGTACGTGCTGGAACTCTAAAATGTACCTAATCCTTAATCAGTCCGGAGAGAGACATCAATCTACATTAATGAGCATCATCAGCAGCATCATCACAACAGTTAAACACAAATCCATTTTTACTCCATGGTAATGCAAACTCCATATGGCTCCAGAGACCCAACTCTACAAAGCAACAGATTTAGCCCAAATACAGCAGGTATTGGAGATTTTTAAGATAATCAAATTCCATTACAAAGCAGCAATGTGCTATTGATTAGACCCAGAGAAAATAAACAATACATAAGGTTTGTGTAAATTTAGTTTTACATAACCTTTTTGAATAGATACAGTACAGACAGCTTTTTGTTGGCTTATATTGAAGTGCTGTTTAATTAGAATTAAATGTAAAATGTTGGATAGCTCACTTGTGTGTTGTGAAAATGGCATGAGGATTGATGACTGTCAGGAGACTGATTGTGGGGCAGCTGTAGCTGAGTGACTAAGAATGTATTGTATATCATTATCTGTATACAGTATCACATTGAGTATCTTGGTGCGAAATTGAATTGACGTAATGAATAACAAAGAGTGTAAGTGAATAGTTTTATTCTCGCACTCTCTCTCCCCCTCCCTCTCTCTCTTCCCAGTAATCAGCACCACCTCGGCCGCAGACATGTCATCAATCAGCCCTCATCATCACCTACATAAAAGCTTGCCAGATCCCAGAAACTCTCGCCAGAGTACTAACGTTGTCCTGTGGTACAACGGCTCTTGATCTTACACGTAAGCTACGCCAGTCTCGCTATCCTTCTGACCTCCGTGTTTTTCCTTGTCCTCAGTGCTCCTTCTGTGTTCCCCGCCGAGTGACTTCTTCCATCACGCCGCCAAGCCATCCGCCTGTCCGCACCATCGCAGCCTGTCACACGTTCCCTGCCTCAACTACCCACCAGTACGTCCCAAGGATCTCCATACCCTCTTTCAATAAACCGTTCGTCACAAAACTCTCAGCCTGCTTCTGGTTCCAGTCAAAATCAAATCGTGAAAATAGGTCTGTAAAGAAATTCTAAGCAATGGCATTTTTTTACTTTTCTGTGGGTCTCACGATTGCAGAATTAAATAAAGAGATTCAATGTCCATCCATTTTCAACACCGCTTATCCTGGTTTGGGTCACGGGACGCTGGAGCCTATCCCAGCTGACTTCGGGCGAAAGGCGGACTAAACCCTGAACTGGTCGCCAGTCAGTCGCAGGGCACATATAGACACAGACAACCATTCACACTCACAATCACACCGTCACTGAGTGGGAACTGAACCCACGCTGCCTGCACCAAAGTCAGGCGAGTGTACCACTACACCATCAGTGACTCCTAGATTCAATGTCAATAAAGCCAAATCTGCGGAGAAAATATTGAATATTTGATGCTGAAAAGAAACAACTGCTGTGGAAAATTTAAATATAAATGCATACCCTGGACAAATCATGTTGCAATTTAGATTAGCTTTTGTTTCACTAGATTGTCTTTATTCTATTCTACTTGACTGCATTGCGCCAAAGATGGCATTTGAAACCAAGCTCTCAACAATAGCAAGACTGTACAGTATCTGAGTTTAAGACTCTTGTTTGAGGTAGAAGATGAAAGGCTCTCTTTGTTCATGGTGGCACAATGACCAGCTCTCGCTGTACATGGACAGTTTCTTCGTTTTGAAATGTGGAACCTTCCTCAAAAGAAGTGCCTCAAAGTCCCGTGTTTCTATTTTCATGGGGGGAAAAATATACTAGACTTTCTGTTTTGATAATACTGATTTAGGATTGTATAATTTGTGATTTTATTTGTGAGGCTCACCGCACACCGCGCGATGTGGCCACACCCGGCTTGGAATGGACCATCGCAAAAAAATGACAGTTGGCAATTTACACTCACACATTGCGCGATTTAATCTAAGGACGTTCTGTCAAATTGAACTGCAAGCTTGTATTGTCTTTTGAGGCTCCACATACAGTATTTTGTACTGTATCCCTTTTATTAAACCATCAGAAGATTGCTACAGAGAGAGGACGTGGGCAAGAATAAAAGAGAGAGTTTGGATATTTTGCGAGGCTGCCTTGCCCCCATTCACTGAAATATGTGGGTTTGGCTGCCCGGTGCCCACCGAGCATTAGATGAACCGAAATAACAACAATGAAAATAAACTGATTAACAAATGTCACACAAGGGCAGTGTCATGAAAGAGTGATGAGCATTTCCAGCCTCACAGTTCTGAGGTTTGGGGTTTGAATATCAGCTGTGGCCTTCCTGTGTACAGTTTGTTTGTTCTCCCCATGTTTGCTTGGGGCTTCTCCCAAAACTCTCTTCCAAAACCAAAAATATGCATGTTAGGTTAATTGACCGGCATATTGACCACAGGAGTGAATGTGAATGTCTGTTCTTTTTTTTTTATATGTACCTTGTGATAGGCTGATGAACAGCCCAAGGGACGTATGCCTCTTGCTCAAAGTTAGCTGGGTTAGGTTTCAGATCACGCACAACCCAAATAATGACAATGGATGGATAAAGGTGTCACGCAAGAGAAAGGAAAGTGTTACCTTACCATTTGTCAAAGTCCAGTGTCAATAATTTGAATAACTTCAGGTTATGTGGAGTTCCTCGAGCTATATACAGCTTTTTCTCTCTTTTTTGTAGATGTAAAGTTTCATGATCATGTAATGTTGACAAAGACATTTTAGTTCAGTATAAAACGCACAGGTATATTTCTGTAATATTGTTCTTACTTATTTGAAGCAGAAGTGTGCTGTGTGCTCATGTTGCACGCCGGTGCACCTGCAGAAATCAAATTGATTTCTCGAGGAAGCAAGCATGCTCCCATTTGATGAGGTATTGTCATGCTTCACCACGATTGCCTTAACTATTACAAAGTGATTTAGACGTGATGTGACTGCGCTCAAGTCCACATTCCCTATCATCCAGCCCTTTTTGTACTTCACACTGCAGCACATGAAATATCTGGTTCGCTCAGAGAAAAACGGAGATGACCATGTTCTTGTAATTGAATATAATAAAACCAAACCTCCGTGAAGTTTTAACAATTTGTCCCCTAGAAAATTATGCAAAGAGCAGAATGTTTTGCATTGTTTTTCCAGTATCTAAAAGAAATCCCTGCTCCACTGCTCTGGATAAAAATGTACCTTCATTTCATAACCTTTTGAGTTTATATCGCATTCCTAAACATGCTCAACACATTACAGCATGGTCTTAAAGTAGAACTGCACTGAAAAGCTAACAGTTTGTCATATTTTGGTCACAGAGACTGAACTGAAGATTATAAAGTTTGTAAAGGATGTAATTTTGATACACTTCTCATTTTACATCATTGTTCATAATGCTGTGTTTGTGCATATATATTTTTATAATGTCATCATTGTGAGGACATTTACTAAATTCATGGTTAATAATCCCTTGAAGAATCCACTTGTCATTAAAAAAAAAAAAAAACCTTGTTGATTGTCCAAAAAACAATACAGAAACATTACTGACATCTACAGGTTAAGAGGCGAAGTGGGATATTGGTAACAGTCCCAGAATACATCAGTGGCATCTGTCAAAATGGCTTAATTGCCACAATTAAGCCATTCAGCCACATTTCTCACTCTCCACTTTTGTTCACCCAAAATGGTTCTACACTTTTGATTCATGCTGATTTGATGCATTTAATGTGTTCAGTCAGTGATGCATTTCTTATTTTATTTTACAAAACAACAAGCATGCGGCACGGTGCACGACTGGTTAGTACATCTGCCTCACATCTGCCGCCGGTGTGGCGTTTGCATGTCCTCCCCGCGCCTGTGTGGGTTTTTTCCGGGTACTCCTTAGTTCCAGTGAAAGGAACTCTGAAGGATTCAGCATAGCGATTTTTCAAGAGATTTTGGACAATTCATTGCTCCCAACTTTGTGGGAACAGTTGGGGCATGGCCCCTTCCTGTTCCAACACGGCTGCGCACCAATGCACAAAGCAAGGTCCATAAAGACATGGATGACAGAGTTTGGTGTGGATGATCTTGACTGGCCTGCAAAGAGTCCTGACAAAAACCGGATAGAACACATTTGGGATGAATGAGAGTGCAGACTCAGAGCCAGGCCTTCTCGTCCAACATCAGTGTGTGACCTCACAAATTCACTTCTGGAAGAATGGTCATAAATTCCCTAAACACACTCCTGAACATTGTTGAAAGCCTTTTTAGAAGAGTTAAAGATGTAAAAGCTGTAAAAGGTGGACCGATGTCATACGGTATTAATCCCTATTGATTAAAAAGGGGATGTCACTTCGGCTCATATGTGAGTCATGGCAGGTGAGGGAATACTTGGCAATATATACATCAGTCCCATTCTCTGCCTGCATTGCGTCACAGTGCCAGTAAACAACAGCGGCCAATTCTGGAGCTAACAGGCTTTGTCAACAGCTGTGTAAGTGACAAATGGAAACTATTTTTGGACAGATTGTTCGGTCCTGATGGTCCGTTTTATCTTATATCAGGGTTTACTGCTCTTGAAAGTATCGTGGACAGGTTAATTTGGCTGATATTTATCTCTTGGCTATCTCCACTTTCTAATCATCTATCCATACATTTTCCGTACCACTTATCCTCACTAGGGTCGCAGGCATGCTGTGCCTATCCCACCTGACTCTGGGCGAGAGGCAGGGTACACCCTGAACTGATTGCCAGTCAATCGCACGGCACATATAAACAAACAACCATTCACACTCACATTCACACCCACAGGCAATTTAGAGTTTTCAATTAGTAGGGTAGCATAGTAGGGTCAACCTACTATGCATGTTTTTGGGATGTGGGAGGAAACCAGAATACCCGGAGAAAACCCACACAGGCACAGGGAGAACAAGCAATTTCCACACAAGCAACGCCGGATTTAAACCCGGGTCCTCAGAACTGTGAGGCAGATTTGTCCACAATGCTGCCTCTTTCTAATAATTACTCTCCTAAATAAAATTTCAAGTTAAGTAAGTCTTAACGCTGCACCTTGACTGAAATGTTTCATATCCATATTGAGTTTCATATGATTCCTAGACTGCATCACAAATGGATTTATTCAGTCTAATCCTTTAGACTCACATTTCCATTAGAAGTCGCTCCCTTGTTACTCTCTCTACTCAATATGGGTGGGGGAGTGATTTATATTATTATTCGTAGTAGAAGTAGTAGTTGTCATGATCTGTGCCCTGCAATTCCTCTTTTGGAGCTTGGGTGGTGTTTTGCCGCCCTCTCTTTCTCGCTCTATCTCCCCAGCAATTACCACCCCCTTGCCTGCGCACCTGTTCCCAATCAGCACTCATTACTGCCTGTGCACCTGTGCCCAATCAGCACTCATCACTGCCTGTATTTAAGCCTGCCTGACCCACGGATCCGACGCCAGAGTATTCACACTCGTTTGTGGTACACAGGCCTACTCTCGTATGTAAGTTATTATCTGACGGCCCGCACCTGTACTCACCCACTTGTGATCGCTTCCGCTTCCAGTGCTCCTTCCGTGCCTCCCGCTTTGCTACCGGCTCCAACCACGCAGTCAAGCTCTTCCACCTCCTCACGTTCCTGCTTCCTGCACGTTGCTTGTTGCTACGAACCACGATCACACCTTGGATACACGAACTCTGAGCCACTACTAAATAAACTGTTCTCATCTACTCCCTCTGCTTCAGTCTGCTTTTGGGTCCAGTCCAATTAGATATGTTTATGTATCGTGACAATTGTTATTATTTTTTTTTCTTCTTCTTTTTATTATTATTATTATTATTGTTATCAACTGATCACAACTATAACTGAATGAGATCAGCTCCTGTTTCAAGATGTGAATTCATGCATAAAGTTCACTCTATAACCTCCTTCATCTTTATAGAAACAGCCAGGAACATTTAAGATTAATTGACAAGCTGGTTAGTAGTAGCATGTGACTTTCTGCTGTTAACTGTAGGTAAGAGCTAACAAATTGTTACTAGCAGCAGTGATGATGACTTACTTTCTTGAAAAACTTTATGTCCAGCGTTCGTTCTTTTCCTCATGCTGCTTTTAGTCAGCCCTGTGTGCTGCGCAGGCACACTAATATTAGCAGGCAGGTATCAGTGCAAGCAGAGAAAACATGGACTGACATTTTATTAATATGTTAAAGTCGAACGGTTTGGATAACGAAACACTACAAGGGCTCTCTGCCACACTATGAAGTGAAGGGGAACTCATAGATTTATGATCATATTTAAGTGAGTAATGATAGTCCATCCTTCACTTTCTTTTCCTCATGCTGCTTTTAGTCAGCCCTGTGTGCTGCCCAGGCACACTAATAGAGGCAGGTACCAGTGCAGGCAAGTTTGCAGGTAAAACATGGACTGGTAGTAAGGACGTTCAGTCATAAGGACATTCTCTGTATGAACAAGTACAACGGATTGGATATCGACACACTAAAAAGGCTCTCTAGCTCACGCTATGAACGAGCAAACAGGTCTGTGGATGATGCATTCAACCTATGACTGCACTTCGTCCTAGAACACCTTGACGGTGCAGGGACCTAGCAAGGATCCTGCTTGCGGACTTCAGCTCTGCATTTACCACCATCATCCTTGAACTCCTCTCCTCCAAGCTCCTTCAGCTCAGCGTCTCGCCTGCCATCTGCCGGTGAAGTTATAATTTCCTGACGAGCAGCACACAGCAGGTGAGGCTGGGGGATACCACCTCATCCACACGCACCATCAGCACTGGGGGCCCCCCATGGATGTGTCCTCTCGCTGCTGCTCTTCTCCCTCTAAACTAACAACTGCACCTCAACGCACAGACGACACCACAGTCTTCGGCCTTATCAAAGACGGTGAAGAGTCTGCGTATCGACAGGAAGTGGAGCAGCTGGAGCTTTGGTGCGGCCGACATAACCTGGAGCTGAACACGCTCAAGACTGTGGAAATGATCGTGGACTTCAGGAAACATCCTTCGCCACAGCTGCCCCTCACGCTGTCCAACTGTCCGGTGTCAACCTTCGAGACCCACAAGTTCCTGGGAATTACAGTCACTCAGGACCTGAAGTGGGAGACCAACATCAACTCCATGCTCAAAAAGGCCCAGCAGAGGATGTATTTCCTGTGGCTTCTAAGGAAGCACGGCCTGCCACAGGAGCTGTTGAGGCAGTTCTACACAGCAGTCATTGAATCTGTTATGTGTACATCCATCAGTCTGGTTTGGTGGTGCTACAAAGAAGGACAAAATCCAACTGCAACGGACAGTCAGGACTGCTGAAAAAAATAGTCGGTACCCCCCTATCCTCTCTTGAGGACTTGCACGCTGCCAGAACTAAGACAAGAGCATGCAAAATCCTCTTGGACCCTCCACACCCTGGCCACCACCTCTTCCAACTCCTTCCCTCAGGTAGGCGCTATCGAACAATGCAAACCAAAACCAGCAGACACGCCAACAACTTCTTCCTTCTTGCCATTAACTTCTTAAACAGTTAACTTACAATTTCATTGTAACATGCTGCCACTTTAGCACATCTCTTTTGTGACACTAGTACATTATTCTTGCACTCACTTTGCATATCTATTGTTGACCAATACTGGCCACTGATGTGCTTGAGAACTATCTGCACCATTTGTCACTGTTCCAGATTATCGCACTACTATCGTCAATTTAACTTTAACCTGCTTAAATTTCCTGAGGTCTCTGCATCATTTGAGCAATTTTCACTATACCAGTTATCGCACAATTAGTCATTCCGAACCGCACTAAATTGCTTGAGGACTCTGCATCATTTGCACAAATGTCACTGTACCAGATTACCGCTCTATTAGTAATTTCAAACTGCTGTAAATTGCTTGAAGACTGCATCATTTGTATAATTGTGATTGTATCAGCATTACCACATTACTGACAACCCTTCAGTGCTAAGTGACTCTCCGTAGTGTATTCTTATGACCTAAAAGTATGTTTTCTTACAATGTGCTGTATGTTGTCGTACTTGAGCGGCTCCAACTACTGGGGACAAATTCTTAGTGTGTTTCTAACACACTTGGCAAATAAAGATGATTCTGATTCAGAAGGGAAACCTATAGATTTATGATCATATTTAAGAGAATAATGGTAGGTCAGGTGATTATTCATTTCAAGGGGCAGGCATCACAAACATTTTTTTTAAGAATATGTTGTATGTGCCCCCACAAGTGTAAACTAGGGCTGTCACAAGTGAATCTTTTTGAATCCATTATCCTATAGATATTTCGTCGCGTAATCAACTGATCAACAATGAAGAGTCTTCAATCAACCTACCATGCATGTTTTGGGGATGTGGGAGGAAACCGGAGTACCTGGAGAAAACCCATGCAGGCACGGGGAAAACATGCACACTCCTCACAGGTGAGGCCGGATTGGAACCCGCCTCCTTAAAACTGTGAAGCAAATGTGTTAACCGGTCACTCACCATGCCGCCTAGCGATTACCATTTTAGGTCAAAAAAAAACCAAAAAACACAATCATTCAGCTCAACATTTCATATGTAGGGCTGCATTTCATATGTACATCTAATAGTGTCTTAAAAATCACTTAGATACTCTGTCATTTTTGGCAAAGTTTATCAGTGACCCAACACTGCGTTCGTCTGCTATAAATGTCCGTGGGAAACATTGGTTTCGGCAGACATTCTGCATTGACCTATTTTTGAAGTCGACTTAGCCGAGTAATTTTTTTTCCCAACCCTAGTTTAAACACGGTATTCTGAATAATATTGCATTCGTGGAATAAGAATTCAACAGCTAAATTCAGCAATTTTCACAGATCCCAGGGGGGTAGCCATGTTGGGCAATACTGCCCTCTGCTGTCGACTGAAAATAACACCATAAGTGCCCTCGCGCTTGCATTGTGAACATTACGTGCCCAAACGTGGAAATCAGGATAGTGTTATCCTGATTTCCAGCTTTGGTAACGTGTTGTTTGTAATGCAAGTGTGAGTTGACTTGTGATGTTAATTTCAGTGTAAAATAGGCCTAATGACGCAAGTGGTTCAGACCTCCATGTCATCAACCGGTAGTTATGCTAGTTATCGCAGGATACACAGTGACGCACACAACATATTGTTGCAAAAAAAAAAAAAAAGGGTTTTAGTTCCCCTATAATGTGTACATGTCGATTGATTAATTAAATGATGTATCTGATACATTGTATCACTTCACATTACTACGATTCTACAACACTGATAAATCTTCAGTAAGTTGTCTCTTGTGGGGGATATACAGTATATCAAAGTACTATTAATACAACTACAGTATATAATCAATTTGCAAGGTGAATAACTGAATGATTGAATCATCGATTGACTTGAATGATGACAGAATTACTGATTTTTGCAATGTTTATATTAACTTTTTAGCTGTTTTAATTGTAAACAAATGATAATCTTTTTCGTACTTAAAGCTCTCTATATGTGTCATTGCTGTGATTCTGTATTATTGAAAATCCTGAAGAAATGTTGCTGCATTTCTGAATTTGATTGTGACTTCACTTGAATGAACCGTATATGCCATTAATCATTGTATTAATATATATCCAAAATGAATTTAGCCCTAATTCTCTTACGAGAAAGAAACTCGACAAATGCATCATCCAGGTATTTATTCCACAATCAGGATGGTTTCGTTTTTGGAAATATAAAAATAAAAAAAGAATCCTAGGATTGAATCAAATGGTATCGTTATAGATCGTCCTCGCATCAGATTAGAATGATGAAAAATCAAAAGACAAAGGTGGAATATATCATTATTCAGGAATTAAGAAACAACTCTAAATTTTTTTTTTTTCGTGGTGGTTCTTGAAGCGGAAACTGCAAATTTTACAGACTAAGCTACTGCTGGCATATAATATAAACATAAACATCTTAAAAAATATGCTCCTGTGCTTAAAAAAAAGTGTCTTTTATTCCCATTCCCTAGACAGTGTGATTAACTCCCACAAGGATTCATTAGTCTACCTGGCCAAAGGGCAACAAGCATATGTTCCACACCATCTGGTATATCCCTTGACCACTCGTCTGCATTAATAAAGTGAACATTTTCTGCATGTTAATACGACAAAAAGACCCTGATGTCAAGAGAAAGAACTATCAAGTATTGTGGTAATGCAAATTGTGTCTAAACATTTTATTGAAAGTAAAGTGTTAGGGGAAAAAAACAGCACGTTTGAAATAATGAGAATAAGTGGAAAACCACTAACAATAAAATAAAAAAAACATCCTGCTTGCTGTATGTATGTATGTATGGAAGCATTCATTCACTCACTTCCGTTCTGCTTATCCTCACTAGGGTCACAGGTGTGCTGGAGCCTATCCCAGCTATCTTCGGGCGAGAGGCAGGGTACACCCTGAACTGGTCGTCAGTTAATCGCAGGGCACATATAAACAAACAACCATTCGCACTCACATTCACACCTACGGGCAATTTAGAGTATTCAATTAACCTATCCTGCATGATTTTTGGGATGTGGGAGGAAACCGGAGTACCTGGAGAAAACCCACACAGGCACGGGGAGGACATGCAAACTCCACACAGTCGGCAGATGTGAGGCAGATGTGCTAACCAGTCGTCCACCGTGCCACCTATGGAAGCATTATTGAACAGAATTCTAGCATGTAAGAAGATGCCTGAGGAATGGAGGAAAAGTGTGCTGGTGCTTATTTTTAAGAAGAAGGGTCATGTGCAGAGCTATGTGAACTATAGAGGAATAAAGCCACACAGTGAAGTTATGGGAAAGAGTAGTGCAGGCTAGACAGAAGTGAGTATTTACGAGCAACAGTATGGTTTCATGCCTAGAAAGAGGGTGTTGATAGAAAAGTACAGAGAAGGTAAGAAGGATCTACATTGTGTCTTTGTGGATCTATGAAAGCCTATGACAGAATACCCAGAGAGGAACTGTGGTGCTGCATGCAGAAGTCCGGAGAGGCAGCAAAGTACAGGACATATATGAGGGCAGCAAAACAGTGGTGAGGTGGCCACTGAGGGATCAGCCCTGAGCCCTTCCTGTTTGCAGTGGTGAGGGGTAGGCTGACAGATGAGATTAGACTGGAATCCCATGGACCACGATGTTCGCGGATGATGTGATCTGCAGTGAACGCAGGGAGCAGGTGGAGGAACAGTTATAAAGGTAGAGGCATGTACTGGAAAGGAGAGGAATGAAGATTAGCCCATGTAAGAAAGAATATACAGTATGTGCATGAATGAGAGGGGGAGGAGTGAGGCTACAGGGAGAAGAGATAGCGAGGGGGTCGACTTTAAATACTCAACAGTCCCAAACAATGGTGAGTGTGCTAAGGAAGTTAAGAAACGGGTCCAAGCAGGTTGGAACGGGTGGAGGTAAGTGTCAGGGGTGTTGTGTGACAGAAGAGTCTCTGCTCGGATGAAGGGCAAAGTTTATAAAACAGTGGTGAGGCCAGCCGTGATGTACGGATTAGAGACAGTGGCACTGAAGAAACAACAGGAAGTTGAGCTGGAGGTGGCGGAAATGAAGATGTTGAGGTTCTCTGTAGGAGTGACCAGGTTGAATAGGATTAGAAATGAGCTCAGAGGGATGGCCAAGGTTAGATGTTTTAGAGACAAAGTTAGAGAGAGCAGACTTCGATGATTTAGACACCTCCAGAGGGGAGAGAGTGAGTAAATTAGGACAAGGATGATGAGGATGGAGCTGCCAGGCAAGAAGGCTCGAGGAGGACCAAAGAGGAGGTTGATCGATCTAATGAGGGAAGACATTAAGTTGGTGTTAGAGAGGAGGATGCAGGAGTTAGGCTTCCATGGAAAAGAATGACACACTGTGGCGACCCTTAACAGGACAAGCAGAAAGGAAAAGAAGATCCTGATTACTGTTGCAAAAACCATCCATCCATCCAGCCATTTTCTGTGCAGCTTATCCTTACTAGGGTCACTGGCATGCTGGAGCCTATCCCAGCTATCTTCGGGCGAGAGGCGGGTACACCCAAACTGGTAGCCAATCGGAGTGTTGCAAAATCCACCAAAAACAAAGTATAAAAGAGCGAGATTCATTCAGCAAGTTTGAGTAATATTTTCAAAAGCAGCTTGAGTTGAACGAGAGATCAAAGACAACCTTAATTCTTCATAAAATGTAAAATCAGGTGTTGTTGGCCAATGTATACATCCTCTTGACAAATGCGTTCATCACATAAAGTGATCTCCAATGCATCTACTCCTCCCAAAAAATTATATTATAATTTGCATGATCCCACAATAGTGAATCATTTTAAAACGGTATATTGGCAATGAATACCACACATATCACACGATTAAATTAAAGGTGCTCAAAAGGTTAGAATGTTGGTGTGGTTCTTCACAGCCATTCCAGTTTATCATGTGGCCCCTGTGGAAAATCAACTGTCCACTCTTGTCTAGTAGAAGTAGTAACTAGCTGTTGGATTGATTGTAATGGGGCGTTAAGTGTTAATGTAAATGGGCATTATTGAGTCGTATAGGAATGGCTAGCTTTTAATATAGTCAGAACATTCTTTGTGGCAAATGTGACTGATTTTCTTTCTTAACCGAAATGTTATCATCAACTCGACATTCAGAATTACAGTATTGTAACGATTGGACTAAATCGGACCTGGGCATTTTATGCCCCGCGGGCCACATCCGGCCCTCTGGGCATCCCTGTCCGGCCTGCCTTTTCTCCCTCAAACATAAATTCGAACAAGTATTTATTTTGTGCACGCGATACAAGTGTATTGCATTTATTTTGAAAAGCCAGATGTGTTCACATGGGCAGCAACAAATGATGCAACTAGCACTTGCACGCGCAACCCCATAAAAATGTCAGTCGTCTTAAAAAAAGAAAAAGAAAATAAAAAGTTGACACCGAATGCCGCGTTTTGAACAAGACGTGAACTGCTAAATATTTATTTATTGAAGTTTAGTTTGTGGCACATCTACAATAGCTGTTTTCAAGGACTATAATCTGAATCGCCACTACGTCACCAAACTGGAGACGAATTGGAGAATTGGACTGGCCTTGAGCGGGCAAAGGAGTCAAAGGCTTTGCCAGCCAAGTTGCAAGCAAGGCATGGACTTTTTAAAAACCTTTGCACATCCAGAGAAGCTGCAAGTTACCGCCACTGGTACATCATATCTCAGAAAATCACCCCCGAAAATTTTTTTTTTTCCAAAGAAGTGTTTATTGCACTGTGACGAGGAGGGTTGAAGATTTCTCACACTGTTAGACATTTCATAGGGTTTTTACAGTAACTTTATTACAACAGTGTCAAATTAATGTTTCTATTCATTGTGGTGGTGATGAGTTACACAAGGTAAACAAGAGCTCCTTTTGCTTGCAGAAGTAGACCAAGTAACACTTCACTTAGCTTCAATTAGTATATGGAAGAACTGACTGGGATCTCACTCTATTGCACACAACCCACAGTCAGAGTTTCATGAAAAAAAGTGCAACATATACCTTATGTAACACGAGAATTAAATAAGACACAGATTCAACGAACTACGGGTAACATAAACATACATGATCAATGTTACATTGAACATTAAGGATTAATGTCTTTATTGCAGCAACAGTTCAACATTTTATGGCGCAATGCATGTGGGAGCACATGGTTTCACAATTCTGCCGCATGCGAAATACCTTAACTCTTTGTATGACGTCAACCAAAATACCGTGATGCAGTGGAAACTGTAGTTAATTACTGTAAATTCACTTTAAAGTATTTTGCTGTAAGGTATGTGGTAAATAACTGTAGAAATTACAGGAATGTCTAACAAAACACTGAATGTTGTGAAAATACTCTGAAAAATGTTAAAACCACTTATTGCCTTTTTGCAAACCTGATTCCATCTATCCATTTTCAACACCGCTTATCCTGGTTAGGGTCGCGGGACGCTGGAGCCTATCCCAGTTGACTTCGGGTGAAAGGCGGACTACACCCTGAACTGGTCGGCAGTCAGTCGCAGGGCACATATAGACACGGACAACCATTCACATTCACACCGTCACTGAGTGGGAACTGAACCCACGATGCCTGCATCAAAGTCAGGCGAGTGTACCACTACACCATCAGTGACGCAAACCTGATTGTTCTTACTAAATATCAGGAACATGTTTTGGAAACATTTTCTGAAAACTTTAAAGCCGCCTATTGTTTTTTTTTTGGGGTATAATTTTGATCAAATATCTCTCAAAACATCTCTCAGTATTTGTGAAGATTAACACATTAGAAGTAAAATGAAACAGTGACGCAAGGATTGTTGTTGTGAACTGCATATTACTTCCATTGTATTTTTTTCCTCTTTGAGCCTAACCACAATTCATGAATTTTAATATTTAGACAAAATGCTTATTCTTCTGATTAGAAGTACCAGCTAATCAAAATACATAATTTATAGTTTTTTAAATTGAAAGAAAATTAATATTAAGAAGGGAAAATGTTCCATCATAGTTTAGATTTTTCATGTGGCGCCCGGTTGAAAATAATTGCCCAGGACTCGACTAAATGGTTCAGGTTAAAGTGCATGCTGAGCCTCGACTGCCATTAAAAGGTTGACACTGTTGGCTGTGAGATCTGTTGACTCAGGTGCAATTTTGGCTCATCTCACATTTGAGATATGACTGCACGGGGTTTATTTTGGCTCTTGGCCCATAATATCGCCTTAGTTGGAGTGCACATGGCTGGAAGACAGATTTCAGTTGGGACTTTTTAAACGGACAATTCTTCAAGTTTCAAGTTTATAGTTTTTTTTTGTTTTTTCAAACTCACATCAAAGTGTCTCAATGCCCTTAACAATATTAAAAACACGAACATACAGATACAGTATACGGTATGCACAACAGTACACATAAAAGCAGAGCAGAGACCAAAAAGACAAAAAACAGTGAACAGATAGCGTACAGTGCAATAGACTACAGTGTATAAACATCACAAGAGTACAATAAGTAATGAGTAAGGTGCAATAAACAATATATATTTTTTATTTATTTATTATTATTATTATTTTTCCCGGCGGCACGGTGGCCGACTGGTTAGAGCGTCAGCCTCACAGTTCTGAGGACCCGGGTTCAATCCCCGGCCCCGCCTGTGTGGAGTTTGCATGTTCTCCCCGTGCCTGCGTGGGTTTTCTCCGGGCACTCCGGTTTCCTCCCACATCCCAAAAACATGCATTAATTGGAGACTCTAAATTGCCTGTAGGCATGACTGTGAGTGTGAATGGTTGTTTGTTTCTATGTGCCCTGCGATTGGCTGCCAACCAGTTCAGGGTGTACCCCGCCTCCTGCCCGATGACAGCTGGGATAGGCTCCAGCACGCCCGCGACCCGAATGAGGAGAAGCGGCTCAGAAAATGGATGGATGGATGGATTATTTTTCCCCTCTTGGAAGTCATCACCTTATCGTGCTGGAGGGGTTTGTGTGTCCCAATGATCCTAGGAGCTAAGTTGTCTGGGGCTTCACACCCCTGGTAGGGTCACCCATGGCAAACAGGTCCTAAGTGAGGGACTTGACAAAGCACGGCTAAAAGACCCCTATGATGAAAAAATAAAAATCCATCCATATTAATGGATTGAGGTTTCCCTTGCCTGGACGCGGGTGACTGGGTCCCCCTCTGGAGCCAGGTCAGGAGGTGGGGCTCGAAGGCGAGCGTCTGGTGGTCTGGGCGGTGGCCGAAGGCAGGGACCTTGGCGATCCAATCACCAGCTACAGAAGTGAGCTCTAGGGAGATGGAATGTCACCTCTCTGGCAGGGAAGGAGACCGAGCTGGTGTGTGAGGTCGAGATGTTCCAACTAGATATAGTTGGGCTCGCCTCCACACACGGCTTGGGCTCTGGTACCAGTCCTCTTGATAGGGGTTGGACTCGCTTCCACTCTGGAGTTGCCCAGGGTGAGAGGCACCGAGCAGGTGTGGGTATACTTATTGCACCCCGGCTCAGCGCCTGTACGTTGGGGTTCACCCTAGTAAAAGAGAGAGTAGCCTCCCTCTGCCTTCGAGGGTGGGGGGGGATTGGTCCTGACTGTTGTTTGTGGATATGCACCAAACAGCAGTTCAGAGTACCCACCCTTTTTGGAAACCTTGAAGGGGGTGCTGGAGAGCGCTCCTGCTGGGGACTCCATCGTTCTGCTGGGGGACTTCAATGCTCACGTGGGCAATGACAGTGAGACCTGGAAGAGCGTGATTGGGAGGAACGGCCCCCCCGATCAGAACCCGAGCGGTGTTCTGTTATTGGACTTCTGTGCTCATCATGGATTGTTCATAACGAACACCAAGTTCAAGCATAATGGTGTCCACACGTGCACTTGGCACCAGGACACCCTAGGTCATAGTTCGATTATCGACTTTGTGGTCATGTCATCGGATTTGCGGCCGCATTGTCTTAACACCCGGGTGAAGAGAGGGGCAGAGCTGTCAACTGATGGTGGGGGAAGATGCCGGTCCGACGTGGCAGGCCCAAACGTATTGCGAGGGTCTGCTGGGAACGTCTGGCAGAATCCCCTGTCAGAAGAAGTTTCAACTCCCACCTCGGACAGAACTTTGCTCATGTTCCGTGGGAGGCGGGGGACATTGAGTCAGAGTGGACCATGTTCTGCGCCTCCATTGCTGAGGCGGCCGACCGGAGCTGTGGCCGTAAGGTGGTCGGTGCCTGTCATGGCGGTAATCCCCAAACCTGTTGGTGGACACCAATGATGAGGGATGCCGTCAAGCTGAAGAAGGAGTCCTATCGGGCCTTTTTTACTTTTTGGGACTCCTGAGGCAGCTGATGGGTACTGGCCGGCCAAGCGGAATGCAGCTTTGGTGGTCGCTGAAGCAAAAACTCGGGCATGGGAGGAGTTCTGTGAGGCCATGGAGAAAGACTTATGGACGGCTTCGAGGAAATTCTGGTCCACTGTCCGGCGTCTCAGGACGGGGAAGCAGTGCACCATCAACACTGTGTAGAGTGGGGATGGGGCACTGCTGACCTTGACTCGGGACGTCGTGAGTCGGTGGGGACAATAGTTCGAAGACCTCCTCAATTCTACCGACACACCTTCCAATGAGGAAGTGGAGAATGGGGTCTCTGACCCGGGCTCTCCTATCTCTGGGGTTAAGGTCACTGAGGTGGTTAAAAAGCTCCTTGGTGGCAAGGCCCCGGGGGTGGATGAGATCCGCCCGGAGTTCCTAAAGGATCTGGATGTTGTGGGGCTGTCCTGTTTGACACGCCTCTGCAACATCGCATGGACGTCGGGGACAGTGCCTCTGGATTGGCAGACTGGGATGGTGGTCCGCCTTTTTAAGAAGGGGGACCGGAGGGTGTGTTCGAACTACAGGGAGATCACACTCCTCAGCCTCCCTGGTAAGGGAGAGGGAAGTCTGGGCGCCCCTGATAAAGCTACTTCCCCCGCGACCTGACCTTTGAATAAACGGAAGAAAATGGATGGATGGATGGATATTATTTTTTTAACCTGTCCTGGTCAGCTACATGGCCATGCAGAATGATGGATCTATATGCCTTTTTGTGCTGGTACAGTTTTGCTATGTAACGGGAGTTTGAAATACTCCCTCTGCTTATTTTATTATTATTATTTTTTAATTATTCTGATGTTTATTCAAAATGAAGCTGGACAGAAAAGGGTTTTCTGGGATAGACAGAGGGACAGAACAGACAAGGGGAATAGGGGTGCAAACCACAGCAGAACAATATTTAGACAGTCTTGATATTTGACCACAAGTAACATTACAACGGTCAAATTGTGTTCTTATTTTTGGATGGGGGTCGGCGAAACACCCGGTGAGGACATGCAACAACTAACCAATAGGACAAGATGAGAGAGGACAGGAAAGGGCACGACAGGACAGGGTGTGGGAAATGAGCAAGGTGATAAGTGGCCCGGTGGGATGCTTTTACTAAACACCTGTAAGAACCTGTGAGTTACCACCAGCTCCTCAGGACCCAGCGTGGTCCCCAGTCCAACCGAAGCACCCCGTCCAGTACCAAGGGGAGGGGCACGGGTATCGGACCACCAACCTCCACGCCCGAGCACCAACCTCCACGCCCAACCCTAAATGAGATGTGAATGTGCCCAATGTACGAAATATGTACAGTGTGAGTAATACAATTTTGCTGAGTGCCTGAAGTAAGAGGCTAGACCCCTGTGGGCCCGGCTGGAAGACCACAGAAAAACGGGGGGAACCGCCACCACCTGCTCCTTTTCCCTAAATAATGGAGGTTGGAAACCGTACCAGGCCATGCCGGAGACATACCAGTGGCGGAGCTGGTGAGGGAGTTGTGGGCGTACTCAAGCCATGGGAGGAATGAGCTCCAGGAGGTGGGGTTGCATGTGGCAAGGCAGCCAAGGGCCGTTTCCAGGGACTGATTTGCCCGCGCCGTCTGGCCATTGGTCTGTGGATGGTATCCCGAAGACAAGCTGGCTGCTGTGCCCACCGCTTTACAGAACTCCTTCCAGACAAGGGAGGAGAACTGAGAACCTCGGTCTGAGACGATATCGATGGGGATTCCGTGGAGTTTGAAGACATTTAGAACAAGGAGGTTAGCAGTTTCAAAGGCAGAAGGTAACTTGGGGAGGGGAATGTAATGGACGTACTTATAAAATCGATCGATAATGGTGAAAATGATAGTGTTACCTTCAGAGGGGGGTAGGGCGGTAACAAAGTCCAAGGTGATGTGGGACTAAGGGGGGCTTGGGATAGGTAAGGGGCGCAGCAGACCAGCTGGGGGCAGGTGAGAAGTCTTCCCTCGGGCACAGACGGAACAGGCATGGATGAACTCCCGGGTGTCTTTCACCAGGCTAGGCCACCAGAAGTGTTGTTGTATAAATTGGATTGTGCGGGTGACACCGGGTTGACAGGTGAGTTTTGAACTGTGGCCCACTGGAGAACGTCAGAACATGCCGAGTCGGGTACGAACAGCTGGTTAGGAGGGCCAGTCTTGGGATCCGGTTGGGTCTCTTGAGCATGTTTGACAATCTACTCGATTTTCCAGGTGGCTGCCCCAACGAAGCACGAACCATTTTGCGATTGGTAAGTATATTGAATTAGTACTTTGTATACTTTTGAAAGGAGTTTTTTGTTTTGTGGGAGTAGTTCTATTATTTTCTGAACAAAAACACTTCTAAAGTATTCATGTGTGTTGAGAATCTTTTTAGGATTGTTGTTCTTACTTTATAGTATTGAAGGAAGTTACCGCTTCTAATTTAAAATTCTTGGAATAAACTTCCACATGACATGAATGCACTATTTTTGAATAAGTGATGTAGTTGGTCAATTCCACTTTTTTCCAATGTGCTGCAGTAAAGCGGTATTTTTTTTATCTCAAAATTGGGATTGTGCCAGATTGTCGAGGAATAATATGTTGTTGACTGAGATTGTGTGGTTTCTAGAATTTTCCACCAAACTTGTAAATGGTTGCAATAATCTGATTCTTTAAACAAGTGTGGCGTTTGAGTCTTGTGCTGATAAATAGGAGGTCTGAAAGTTTGGTGTTATCGCAGTCTATCTCTTCTAGTTCCAGGCAATACTGTTGTTCAACATTTGGATGTAACCAATACAATTTGTAAACATCACAACAATATAATTTAATATAACACTGAAGCCCCAAGCATGAGGTAGGTCCAGTTCCTTGTATTACCTTCAAAGTGAATGGACTCTATTTTTGTGATTAGCGCAAATCCAGCACTTTACTTGGCGTAACTCTGCGAGAAGATGGGCTAGACCTGGTTTTGGTAATTTCATGGACCCCGGCATATTCCCAGCACAAAGTGGAAAGTCTGCACTGGTGTGCCCTTCCCAATCCTGTCCAATTTGTCCGTCTTCTGGCATTCCCTTTAAAAGAGGTACAATAGTCTCGCTTGGAGATGTCTCTATATGCGGAAGAGGACGCAGTGATTTTGAGCATTGAATGTTAGCGGGTACCCTTATTGAGTACATAATGAGCTGGTGAAAACCAACTCAATTTACATTTGAAACCAGAAAAACAAAAAAAAGACATGGTTTTTTTTCTCACTGTCTGACATGAACTCAGACTAAACTTTTCCTCCTTTAGGTCAATTAGGATAACCAAAATTATTTATATTTGCTAAATTCCAGAAAAATGCAATATTTTTTGAGACACTTTTTCATGACATTCTTCAAACTCAGAAGTTTAAATACATTTTATTAGCATTTGGTACAATTAAGTTTAAACTAAATGACTTGGCTGCGATTGGCTGGCGACCAGTTCAGGGCATACCCCGCCTCTCGCCGAAGTCAGCTGGGATAGGCTCCAGCACGCCCACGACGCAAGTGAGGATAAGCGGGACGCAAAATGAATGAATAAATGAATAAATGACTTCGGTCAAATGTTTTGGATGTCCTTCGACAAGCTTCTCAAAATAGCAGGCAGAAATTTTGGCCCCTTCCTCATGACAGAACTGGTGAAACAGAGCCAAGTTTGTAGGCCACCTTGTTTGCACATGACTCCTCAGGTCTGCCCTAAAATTTTTCAATAGGATTGAGATCAGGGCTTTGTGACGACCACTCCAAAACATTGGCTTTGTTATCTTTAAGCCACTTTGTAACCAGTTTGACATTGTGCTTCGGGTCATTATCCATTTGGAAGACGGATTTGCGCACAAGATTTAACTTCCTGGGTGATGTCATGAGATGTTGCTTCAGTATTTCCATCTAATATACTTTCCTCATGATGCCATCTACTTTGTGAAGTGCACCAGTCACCCCTGCACCAAAACAACCCCACAACATGATGCTGCCCCTCCCGTATTTTAAAGTTGGGATGGTGTTCTCAGGCTTGCAAGCTTCGCTCGTTTTTCCTACAACCTTACGATGCTCATTATGGCCAGTTAAATTTTTGTTTTGTCAGACCACAGCAAATGCCTCCAAAAATGTTTTTCTCAATGAGCATTTGCAAAGTGTAATCTGGCATTTTTATGTTTCTTTTGGAGTAATTGCTTCTTCCTGGCAGAGTGGCCTATCAGCCCATGCTGGTACAGTACTCGTTCCATTGTGGATATTGACACACTCTTACCAACTTTAGCCAGCATCTTCACAAGGACCTTTTCTTCTGTTCTTGGGTTGATATGCACATTTTGGACCATAGCACATTCATCTCAGGGATGCAGAATCCATCTCCATCCTGAGCAGTATGATGGTTGTATATTTCCATGGTGTTTATACTTGTGTATAATTGTTTAAACAGACAAATGTGGCACCTTCAGGCATCTGGAAATTGCACCCAAGGATGAACCAGACTTGTCCACAATTATCTTCGTCGTAACTTGATTGACTTGATTTATTTAGACTTTCCCATGATGTTACACAAAGAAGCGATGTGTTTAAGGTGTGCCGAGGTCAAATAAATCCACAGGTGTGTCTCTAATTAACTTAAATGTTGTCAATAAATATATCAGAAGCTTCCAAAGAAATTACATCATCATGTAGGTGTTCCCAAATTGTTTAAAGGCAGAGTAATGTATGTAAACGTCTGACTTTGAAGAAAGTAATGAAACATTGCTTTCAAAAATTATCCTCACATTAGTCCAGCATTTAGCAAATAGAAATAATTTTTGTAACCCTATTTGACCTAAAACAGGAAATGATTAGTGTGATTTCATGTCAGACAGTGAGAAAAAAAATTGTCTTATTTAGATAGTGTATGTAAACATCTGGTTTCACCTGTAAATATGTCCGGAGAGCTCATGTATCTATATTGTGTCCAACAATCATTCATATTCTGGCAGCAGTCTTTTGTAAAAAAAAATTTGTGGTGCCTATGGGTAAGCCAGAAAAAAAAGACATTGCAGTAGTCAAGTTTGGAAGAAACAAATACATGCATTAGGGTTTCAGCATCTGCGGGTGTGATATTTGAACAAATCTTAGAAATTATATGTGCGCCACAAAGGATAGAATGCAGTTTAGTTGGATGCCCATGTTTTTAACTGTCACACTTGGGATAGTTATACAGTCATTGAAGATGAGGTTGAGGTCTGTAAAACAAGGGAGTTTATTCTTTGGTCCAGCAACCAGCATCTTAGTTTTGTTGGGGTTAAATTGAAGGAAGTTGTGCGACATCCAGCTCGTGACACACCTGATGCATATTTTTTGATGAATGCAGACTTTTTCAAGGACTTACTGACATATTGTACTGTTTTACATGAAGATCAAAGCTAAAATAAAAAAATGTAATCAATCCATCCATTTTCTATATCGCTTATCCTAATGAGGCAGTAATGACAGGGCCTCCCCAGAAGCACATTGCACTTTGAGTCCAATCTGATTGTTGACAGTTATCCTCTGTTAGATATATTAAATAATAACGATTGAGATTTTACAGGCGCCAAGGTGGTTGACTGGTTAGAGTGTCTCCCTCACAGTTCTAAGGACCGGGGTTCAATCCCCGACCCCGCCTGTGTGGAGTTTGCAAGTTCTCCCCGTGCCTGCATGGGTTTTCTCCAGGCACTCGGTTTCCTCCCACATCCCAAAAACATGCATGGTAGGTTAATTGAAGACTCTAAATTGCCCGTAGGTGTGAATGTGAGTGCGAAAGGTTGTTTGTTTATATGTGCCCTGGGATTGGCTTCCCGATGATAGCTGGGACAGGCTCCAGCACTCCTGTGACCCTAGTGAGGATAGGCGGCTCAGAAAATGGATGGATGGGATGGATGAGTTTTTACAAGCAAGTGTGCACATATGCATTCTGGGCCATTATTACTTGTCAACAGAAATGCAAGAACTGGAAAAAACCCAATTACTGTACTAAATCACATCTGTCTGTATCTTGAAGTGGGAAAAATGCATCAAGCATGATTGATCTCTGTGCTGCTTTGCCATCTGGATCTCCTCTCCATCACCCACATCACCCGCTTTCAACTGAATCCACTGGGGCTTGAGACCCTAATTGAATGTGTCCAAATAAGATGACACAGATCACTCCCACGATTGCTCCAACCATATGTTACCACACACTTTCAAACAACTTCCAGGCCTCAATCTCCGATGACAACAATCTGAGGATCACCGTTTTAATGCAAGCTTACATCTGTTGTCATCAATGCTTTTGTCAGATAAACAGGAAGCATGGCAACACTGCAGGTGTTACAATAGGATGATACACAGAGTGTTTTGTTTACAATTATCAAATGGATTTCCTTTAATGCAAACCCACATAAGGGGAGGTAGATTATGAAAGTAAATTATATTAACTGTGTGTTCACTTACTGTAATCATTTATCGACTGACTTCATGTTGTTACCATGTCTTTTCCTATCCAACTCATTTTCCAGTGTACTTTTGGCAGAATTTCCCCAAAGATGAGACATATTATTAGAGGCATTTCATTTTGTGTGGTTCCAGAATTGCATCAGCCAGGGACTGTCGTGAAAAGCGTGGCCTAAATGAGATATTAATACTCTTGGAATAATGAAAAGGCAAACTCTGCACTGCACAATTTCACTTGCAACTGTAAGCAATGTTAATGGAAATCCAGTATGTAACATTCTTCCAAGATATTGCTTGTATTATATTACAAGCCACTATCAAGCAATGGAATGGAATGAAAATAAGCCTACCCCATGTCTCTGCAGTTATCCTCAAACATTATGCAAATGGAATTGTCAAACACAATAAAAACCTGATGAAAACATGGACAAAATAAATATTACAGGAATTTCAGCAGATGTGAAAAAGAAATGAGATACTGTGTATTTGACAATTCATGATTATGTATTGTGTAGCTTTGAAAATATTAAGGTTATGACACTTCATAAAATTTTGTATTTACATTTTTAGTTAGTTATCTCAAATTTAAATTTGTAATCATCATAAAGTTGTTTACAAA
Organism: Phyllopteryx taeniolatus; assembly: GCF_024500385.1. Taxonomy (NCBI): domain Eukaryota; kingdom Metazoa; phylum Chordata; class Actinopteri; order Syngnathiformes; family Syngnathidae; genus Phyllopteryx; species Phyllopteryx taeniolatus. Next base: position 18,038,813 of record NC_084503.1, read on the forward strand.
TATTAGCTATTTTATTGTATTTATTATTATGTTATTTTTTAAACTGAACTGGCAAATGACATTTACCAATATCTCTGAGACATAAGATTTGCGACTCTAAATTTATCCTGTCAGATGTTGGAACATTGGCCTTAAAAAAAATAAATAAATAAAAGAAAAATATAAAAACATTGGCCTTTTATTACATGGCTTTAGTCGTGTCAGGAACAAACTACACACATTGAAATCTTAAACATGAAATAAACAAATACTTTGACATTATAACTATTCAGGACTGATATACATATGGGTACAGCGACTGAAATAAGTAATCAACACGTCACTATTTTTCTCACTAAATATACTTCCAAAGGTGCTATTGACCTGAAAATTTCACCAGATGTTGGGAACAACCCAAGTAATCCATACATACAAAGAAAGTAGAACTAATAAGATCAGAAAATAAGTTGTTTGTAAAAATGTGAAATGACACAGGGAAAAAGTATTGAACACGCCAACTGGTATTTATTTAATACTTTGTACAAAAGCCTTTGTTTGCAATGACAACTTAAAGACATCTCCTGTATGGAGAAACTAGACGCATGCATTGCTCTGGTGTGATTTTGACCCATTTCTCCACACAAGCAGTCTTCAAATCTTGAAGGTTCAGTGGGCTTCTTTTATTGACCTTGAGTTTCAGTTCTTTCCATAGATTTTCGATTGCATTTAAGTCGGCTGATTGGCTGGGTCATTCTAGCAGCTTTATTTTTTTTTTCTTTGAAACCAATTGAGAGTTTCCTTGGCGGTATGTTTTGGATCAGTATCCTGCTGAAATGTCCACCCTCATTTCATTTCATCATCCTCGTAGATGGCAGCAGATTTTTGCCATCGGTATATTTTCCCATTCACCCTATCTTCAATAATGTGAAGTTTACCAGTACCATTTGCGGAAAGGCAGCCCCACACCATCATGTTCCCACCTCTGAACTTTACTGTTGGCATTGTGTATTTAGGGTGATGTGCAGTGCCATTTCTCCTCCAAACGTGGTGTGCATTGTGGCATTCAAACACCCTCAATTCTGCTCTCATCCGACCAGACTATATTATCCCAGTATTTAACTGGCTTGTCCAAATGTTGTTCAGCAAACTTTAAATGAGCTTTGACATGCTTTTTTTTAATTTATTCAGCAATGGCGTCTTATGCGGTGAGCGTGCATACAGCCCATTGCGGCATTATTTATTGTTTCCTTGTGACAACAGTACCTGCTCATTTGAGGTCTTTTTGAAGCTTTCCACAGGTGGTCCTTGGCTCTTGGACAACTCTTCTGATTGTTCTTTCCACTCCTCTGTCAGAAATCTTGCGAGGAGCACCTGATCGAGGCAAATTTATGGTGGTATGATTGGCTTTCCACTTACGTATTATGGCCCCAACCATGCTCTCTGGAACGTTCAGAAGCTTAGATATGCACCTGTAGCTAATGGCATCGTCATGTTTTGCAACAATTAATTTGCGATGGTCTTGAGACAGTTCTCTGCTCTTACCCATCATGAGATGTGTCTTGACTCACACCTTGGCAATGAGACCTTTTTGTAGGCCATCCATGAGGACTGAACCAGCTGATATTCAGTTGCACTGAAAAGGGGCTGAATTGCTGTTTGATTATTGATAGATTTTAGTTGCTGTCTTGGCTTTCCATGCCTTTTTGCACCTCCCTTTCTTCATGTGTTCAATCCTTTTTCCCTTTGTCATTTCACATTTTTACACACAACTTAATTTCTGATCTTATTTGTTCTACTTTCTTTGTATTTATGGATTACTTGGGTTGTTGCCAACATCTGGTGAGATGTTCAGGTCAATAACACCTTTGGAAGTATATTTAGTGAGAAAAATGGTGACATCTTAAATACTTATTTCGGCCGCTGTACCTGTACCAGCTACAGTAGTTCTGAAGAAGAGGCTGCTTTTTCTACCTGTATTCTAACTTACGGAGCACATGATTAGAGTTGATTTGTGTACAGAAGAATGTGCTATCAACCTCCTCAAACGCCGATTAAGTTTTTAGATGTATCCAGTGGTTTATTTTCACCACATAAAATATGCTTGCCAAACAAACATTCACTCACATTCACACCTATGGTCAAAGCTACACAAGTACTCTTATATACAGTATACTGTACTGCAAACTAATAAGCCAGGCCAGTGTTTCGTCCCATCTGATGGAGTAACTGTGGCATAAATGTTAATATCAGTGTTAATAAATTCATAAGAACGATGATTAGTAAATACACACTTAGTCTACAATTTTACTGCAATTCCTGTTCATATTTTAGAATTTTACCTAATTGCTTAACATTATCTTAGCAAAAAGAGGACAACATATATGGAGAGGTTAAAGATTGGCACTGGTGCACAATTTAGGTCTAAACACAACAGCTGGTGGTCTGAAGAGCCTGAGGTAGAGTCCCAGGGTGGGCGATGACCAGCCCACTCATTTACCAGCTCAAACAGGAGGCAGAAAACAACAAGATTGTAGGAGAAGTAAACCCTGGCTTCAATTCAAATTGTATCTGGGGCCAAAGAACAAGGATGTACCAAGAGCCATCACAAAGTGAGATGCTTCAATCATTCATTCATTAAAAAACACAAGTCACCAGAACTTGACTGAAAGAATATTTTGGCAAAGAGATATATGTCCAAAAGACAACACTATTGTCTTACATTACTCAGATTTGTCCAGTCTTATTACATTCAATACAAATACAAGAGATAAGAAATAATTACATTTAAAAAGATAATAATGCAACTGACACTGTCAAAAATATTGAGTAAATTATATATTTATTACTGTTTTGTAATTTTCAATGAGCTGCATCATACTGATTTTAGTGTCATAAAAAAGTATTTGTTCCCTTCTCAAATTCACATTTTTTCACAGTTTTCATACTTTAATGTTCATGATCATCAAACAAATGTAAATATCAACCAAAGACCCAAATAAACATACTGTATATATATAGTATTTATTAGGGGGAAAACCCCTATTCAAGCCTACCTGGCCCTGAGAAGTAATTTCCCCCTAAATAACTACTTGGCCAACCTCAACAGTAACAACTGAAATCTAGCATTTTCTATAAATGGAGATATTTTTTCTGACTCTTCCTTGCAGAATTGTTTTAATTCAGAAACACTGGAGGGTTTTCAAGCATGAACGGCCTTTATTAAGGTGATGCCACAGCATTTCAATTGGATTCAAGTCCTGACTTTCACTCGGCCACTCCAAAACCAACCAATCAGAAGTTGACTCTCTGCTGTGTTTTGGATCGTTGTACTGCTGTAGAACCCAAGTGTGCTTCAGCTTGAGGTCACAAACCGATGACCAACCATTCTTCTTCGAAATTTTATAGTAAAGAATAGTAAAGATAGTTCCATCAATCAGAGCACATCATCCAAGTTTTGAAGGAGCTAAGCAGCCCCAGATCATCACACTACCACCACCATCTTTGACAGGTAGTATGATGTTCTTTTTCTGAAATGCTGTGTTACATTGCGCCAGATGTAACGAGACCCAACCCTTTCAAAAAGTTCCACTTTCATATCGGCAGTCCATAGAATATTCTCCCGAAAGTCTTCTGAAACATTCAGATTTGTATTTATTTATTTATTTTGTGGAAAGGTAAGACAAACCTTTATATTCTTTTTTTTGTGTGTGTCAACAGTGTTTTTTGCCTTGGAGCTCTGCAATGGATGCCATTTTTGCCCAGTCGCTTCCTTATTGTTGAGTCATGAACACTGACCTTAACTGAGGCAAGGGAGGCGTTGTCTTTCCTGGGATCATTTCTGACCTCCTGAATGAGTTGCCGCTGTGATCTTGGGGTAAGTTATGTAAGCAAGCCACTCCTGGGAATGTTGACCACTGTTCCATTTTTCTATATTTGTGGATAATGGCTCTCAGCGTGGTTTGCTGGAGTCCAACTTCATTTTGTCAAACAGGTTCTATTTAAGTGATTTCTTGATTGAACAGGTCTGTGGGTAATAAAGCTTGGGTGTGGTCAGTGATACTGAACTCAGCTTTCCCAAAAATGTGATTAGCCATGGTTAATTCAGGATTTAACAAGGAGGACAATTACTTTTTCACACAGGGCCAGGTAGCTATGAATATTTGTTTTCTTCAATCAGGTTTATTTCAGTTGTTTATTTTCACCACCCTCTCAAAAAGATGCAAAAATAAATCAGTTGAGTTGAACAAATTATAGGTCACATTAATGGTGGAAACTTTTTTTAAATGATTTATGTTGGTCAAAATTCTTTGACAAAAAAAAAACTCATTTGAACAGGGGTGTGTATGCTCTTTATATCCACTGCAGCCTTGTTCCTGTTTTTGTGATCTGCCTGGTGAGCCTACAATATTGTACTATTTAACAAGTAGAAACCATATAGTATAAGACAATTTCTTGGATCTGAATTTGCCTTCGTTTGTTACTTTACAAGGATTTCATTTTACAAAGATTATAATAAAGATTATGTTTTACAACCCCAATTCCAATGAAGTTGGGACGTTGTGTTAAACATAAAAACAGAATGCAATGATTTTCAAATCACTACAAAGACACTACAAAGACAAGATAGTTAATGTTCAAACTGATAAACTGATGACATCTAGGAGAGGTGGCTGTGGAGTTTTTGATCAGCTTGTTCAACAGAATTCTAGCAGGTAAGAAGATGCCTGAGGAATGGAAGAAAAGTGTGCTGGTGCCAATTTTTAAGAAAAAGGGTGAGCTGTGGGAACTATAGAGGAATAAAGTTGATGAGCCACACAATTAAGTTGTGGGAAAGAGTAGTGGAGGCTAAACTCAAGACAGAAGTGAGTATTTGAGAGCAACAGTATGGTTTCATGCCTAGAAGGAGTACCACAGATGCATGATTTGCCTTGAGGATGTTGATGGAAAAGTACAGAGAAGGTCACAAGGAGCTACAACCCCAATTCCAAAAAAGCTGGGACAGGGTCATGTTGACCACTGTGATGCATCACCATGCATCCATCCATCCATTTTCAACACCGCTTATCCTGGTTAGGGTCATGGGGTGCTGGAACCTATTCCAGCTGACTTCAGGCAGACTACACCCTGAACTGGTCGCCAGGCAGTCACAGGGTACATATAGACACAGACAACCATTTGTACTCACATTCACACCGTCACTGAGTGGGAACTGATCCCACGCTGCCCATACCAAAGTCAGGCGAGTGCACCACTACACCATCAGTGACTGTGTTACGTCACCTTTTCTTTTAACAACATTCAATAAACATTTGGGAACTGGACGAAGCTTTGTAGGTTCAATACTTTCCCATTGTTGCTTTATGTACAGCTTCAGCTGTTCAACAGTCCGGGGTCTCCGTTGTCGTATTTTACGTTTCATAATGCGCCACACATTTTCAATGGGAGACAGGTCAGGACTGCAGGCAGGCCAGTCTAGTACCCACACTCTTTTACTACGAAGCCACGCTATTGTAACACGTGCAGAATGTGGTTTGGCATTGTCTTGCTGAAATATGCAGGGGCGTCCATGAAAAAGACGTTGCTTGGATGGCAGCATATATTTCTCCGAAACCTGTATGTACCTTTCAGCATTAATGGTGCCTTCACAGATGTGTAAGTTACCCATGCCATTGGCATTAACACAGCCCCATACCATCACAGATGCTGGCTGTTGAACTTTGCGTCCATAACAGTCTGGATGGTTCTTTTCCTCTGGCCCGGAGGACAAGACATCCACAATTTCCAAAAACAATTTGAAATGTGGTCTCGTCCGACCACAAAACACTTTTCCACTTTGCATCAGTCCATCTTAGATGAGCTCGGGCCCAGAGAAGCCGGCGGCGTTTCTGGGTGTTGTTGATAAATGGCTTTTGCTTTGCATAGTAGAGTTTCAAGTTGCACTTACGGATTAAGCGCCGAACTGTATTTACTGACATTGGTTTTCTGAAGTGTTCCTGAGCCCATGTGGTGATATCCTTTACACGTTGATGTCGGTTTTTAATGCAGTGCCGCCTGAGGGATCGAAGGTCACGGACATTCAATGTTGGTTTTCGGCCTTGCCGCTTACATGCAGTGATTTCTCCAGATTCTATGATATTATGGACTGTAGATGATGTAAACCCCTAAATTCCTTGCAATTGTACGTTGAAGAAGATTGTCCTTAAACTGTTCGACTATTTTCTCACGCACTTGTTCACAAAGAGGTGAACCTCACCCCATCTTTGCTTATGAATGACAGAACAATTCAGGGAAGCACTTTTTATACCCAATCATGGCACCCACCTGTTCCCAATTAGCCTTTTCACCTGTGGGATGTTCCAAACAGGTGTTTGATGAGCATTTCTCAACTTTCTCAGTCTTTTTGCCACATGTGCCAGCTTTTTTGGAACGTGTTGCAGCCATAAACTTAATGATTATTTGCTAAAAACAATAAAGTTGATTATTTTGAACATTAAATATCTTGTCTTTGTAGTGTATTAAATTAAATATAGGTTAAACATGATTTGCAAATCATTGCATTCTGTTTTTATTTATGTTTAACACAACGTCCCAACTTCATTGGAATTGGGGTTGTAGATTAAGCAATATTGTTCAGTAATATCTGAATTTGCAGATTAATATTTTATTTATTTGTATTTTATTTCACATTCATGCTCTGATTTTAAAAATAAATCAGAAGTCACTATTTACTCAGTAATTTTGTCACTGAGTACTTTCTTGCTCTTACTCAAGTAATTATTTGGAGTATTTAGACGACTTTTTACTTTTACTCGAGTCATGTAATTCTAAAGTAATAGTACTCTTACTTGAGTACAATAATTGGCTACTCTACCCACCTCTGTAGGCTACTTTACCAGACCCTAATTTGTCTTGCTGAAATAAGTCTCTTTCAAGAGGGCAGTCCTGCCTCATGATAGTGAGCTGCTGCTCATCTCGCCCCATACTGTATCCTGCTGGGGTGTATGGATTTCTTTCCCATGACTACTATAGAGCTTGGGTGGCTGCATGTTGAGCCCAGAATCTAAAAAAGTGAGTGGGAACTCCTAAGCATACGCAATTCCCCAAAAAAGACAGCAAGGATAGAAAGTGTAGGAAGAACTGCTGTCACAATGAGGCAACACAGGGTGAGAGAATACACATCAGACCTCTGATGTATTTAGGAGCATGTGCCCTTAGGACGTTTCAGCGAAGCTTGTTATTAAATGTTTTAATTAAAGCAAGACCAATTTGACCTGAGGTTAAGATCAACCCTGTACCTTTCTGCATCAACATCTCTCAGTGTGTCGCAGCCCAGAAATCATTTTATTTGCTAATCTATGTACTAATGACTTGACAAAACGTATTCCCAGTGTTAATGTCTGACACTTGTTTCATTCATTTAGTTAGTGATGGTTTGGAATGTGTCAAGAGATCCTTACATGTTAAAAGTAGTGAGAGTAGTGTAGTTCCTGTTTGAATATATTCTGTGTTTTTCTCTCAAATTCCTTTGCTCCCACTCAAAGAATCTCTGCTTTCTTTTATACGTGCCCGTCATGTTCCAAACTTTACCTTGCTGCAGTTATTTGGTCAGATTTTTCTGAACTTCGTCTTATTTTAAACCTCAGAGCTCAAAGGTGAATTTTTTTTATTCTTGTCACATTATCCAAACAGCTGTCCTGTATGGAGGTAATATACTGTGTATAAAACTTTGCTGAGATTTAATTTTCTAAATCTAGCAGATTAAATACAGAAAATGACTTTCTCGTAACAGTTACCCATCCCCCGTAGATCATACCCCCACCATAAACGTTAGATCATCTATGCAATCATGAATGACATTTTATAGCAGCGAGATTGAGGATATTTTGTCTAATATAATTTAAAGTAAATGGAAATTTTGGTGATTCCAAGAAAGGAGTTGAGATTGTGACGGAATGTGTACTGATTTTAGCACTGGTGTTATTCTAGTAAATTTATTGTTTCGTTGTCTTTCCTTGGCAAAATATCAGCAACATCTGATGCAGGAATGTTTAATGCCTTGTCAATGAAATGGATCGACACACATGTCATTGTGAATTCAGTAGAACACTGTTCCATCGGATGCTGACTATTTACAACTGCTGTCTGCACTTGTTGACAGTGCCTGATGTTTCCATGACACTTTTGATACACCATGTTTATTTGTGCTAATTTGACATGTTAAGTCAGCCATGGGCACTGAAAAACAAAAATAAAAAGTCCCCTGAGTGAAAGGTATTTGCATATTTGACACCTCGAGGTTTTCCAGCAGCACACTCTGCATCATCTCTCTATCAGTCTCGTGTCAAGCTTGGGAGTCTATTCAGAGATCCTCCAAAGGAATAAAGCCTCGTTGGGCACAAAGAAAGACCCTAAATCTGCAGTCATAGAGTACATGAAGTCCATAAACTAAATTTGAAGGGAAAGAAGAAGCGGTTAGTATCTCCACTCTCATCAAATAGTCAGGGTACAAAAATGTTACCTGGCAAAAACGAGGACTCAAAGTAAACACCACCTTTCTCAACTCCCACACCTCTCTGTCAATCAACAGCAGTGAAATCCCAGGGGAAAGCTCTTTCCACAGCAAACAAATATCACTGAAATGTTTCCCTGCAGAAGTATTTCTTTCAAAAATGCATTTGTTAGAGATACCAAGTTGATTGTGTCGAATATTTTTAAGAGGTTAGTAAAAAAGAAATCTCATAGCCATGAGTGGATATTATAGACCATTACAGTGCTGTATATGCTGGTGGTTCTTTTTATAAAGCATATGTTTTTCTACCATGATTTATGTATGCGCTCTTTAATCACATCATACTAATCCCTAAACATAAAATCATTTTTCCTCCAACATATCGCATATTTTCTAGTTACTCAGGAGGCGTCATAGAGTACCGTGCCTTAATACCTCATCCATTACTGGTTTACCAGCAGTTGGTTGAAAGCAGAGAATAGTGCTGTAGTGTAACAGTCTACAAGCTATCTGGAGGCGTTTCACGCTACGCAAAAAAAAATAATAATGAAGTCTTGGCACAGAGGAAAGGTTTCAGAAATCGTGCACACTATACATATTACATTCATGACAATTTAACATACCAAAGTAAAGCAGAAATAAGAACAATCCACATGGCTTCTCTAGCTGCCTGCGTGCCAAGCTCATTCTTGGCCAATTGTGTTCCGAGCTGTAACCAAGAATTGCTAACAACTGTCCAATCTCTGAGCGGCCTCCGAACAGGATTCAATAGGAGGCCGATGCGCTGGTGGCTGAGCTGCATTTTACCAGAAATTGTGGTCTTCAGATAATCCATCCATCCATTTTCAACACCGCTTATTCTGGTTAGGGTCGCGGGGCGCTGGAGCCTATCCCAGCTGACTTCGGGCAAAAAGCAAACTACACCTTGAACTGGTCGCCAGTCAGTTGCAGGGCACACATAGTCACGGACAACCATTCGCACTCACATTCGCACTATCACTGAGTGGGAACCAAACCCACGCTGCCCACACCAAAGTCAAGCGAGTGTACCACTACACCATCAGTGACGGTCTTCAGATACTGCCGTATAATTGTTTTTTTATTTATTTTTTTTGTTAATTCCCGACTTCTCTGAACAATCACCTTACATACTTAATATAATTAATAATGCTGTCTTATGATTATTAGGAATGGTTTCATTTTAAAAGTTAATTTAAAAAACTACATAGGACAAAGTTAATCTTGCTTCATTGATTCATGCATAGTTTCAAAAGCAGGTTGTAAAAGTGGGTAGTAGTCTGAATGTAACTGAATGTACAGTAATTGATTTCCAATTTGAAAGAAATAAATTAAATTGGACATGATTATTTCCAAGATAGATACATTCATGTGAAATGTCATCTGTATTTAGTGATCTATGAGCAATTGAATGACATATTGTTTTCCTTTTATGCCAGTAATAATTGTGATTAGGTGAACGAGGTGCAATTGTGAAAGTGCTTTGAGTACTAACTCAGGTCACTTGAGAAGGTAGAAAAGCAGTATACAAGTGAACATTACATTCCAACACATTTAAATGTGCCACTCAGGCAGGTTTTCTAAAAAAAGAAAGCAAATATACAAATAGTCAAACCCAACAGAAATGGTAAGTGAAGTGGTGCCCCTTTCTAGATAAAAGAGTTTTATTTACAACGCTGTAATTTAAAATTACGTTAAACCGAAAGTAACGCAGGCGTCGCTTCCATCTTATTCTTTTCTCCTAAATTAATTACCTTTTTGTTCAACTAATATACGCTACACCATGATAAAATAATTTGAACCAAGCCCCTAAACTTCTAGCCTTACTGTCATCCCACCGGCTCTCCTGGACACGCAATATATAAGCCTTTCTCCTATTCATCATATAAACCAATTCCCAAGCTTTTACTGTCATAGTCCCAACATTCAAAGTCCCCACATTCAATTCTAGGCTTTGTGCTTTCCTTTTCTCTTTCTGCCAAAGAACTCCCTTTCCACCTCTCCTTCGTCTTCGACCCACAGTAGCTGATTTTCCACCGGCGCCGGTGGCAGACATTGTTAACCCGGCCCATGACCGATCCGGTATGGAATTCTTTTGATGAACGCTCATATTTGTTTGGCAAAGTTGCCAGGCAGGATGCCCTTCTTGACGCAACCCTCTGCATTTATCTGGGCTTTGGACCCATCTACAGTTTGCACTGGCTTGTGCCCCCGATAGGGCGGCATTAAATTACAGATTACCACACCAAATGTAATATTAATTATCCATCAATTTGCTGAGCCTCTTCTCCTCACTAGGGTCGCGGACGTGCTGGAGCCCATCCCAGTTATCATCGAGCAGGAGACAGGGTACACCCTGAATTGGTTGCCAGCCAATCGCAGGGCACATACAAACAAACAACCATTTGCACTCACATTCACACCTACGAGCAATTTAGAGTTGTCAATTAACCTAGCATGCATGTTTTTGGGATGTGGGAGGAAACCGGAGTGCCCGGAGAAAACCCACGCAGGCACGGGGAGAACATGCAAACTCCACACAGGCGGGGCTGGGGATTGAACCCCAGTCCTCAGAACTGGGAGGCAGACGCTCTAACCTAACCAGTCGTCCACCGTGCCACGTAATATTAATTAGTTCTTCTTAAAACAGTGTGAAACAGAAACACCAACATAATAGCTTATCTTCTGTGTTAGTCAGTGATTCCCAATCAGGCTGCTGTAACACACGTGTGCCCTGAGAGATCATCATTGGTGGTGTTAAAAAATGTCTAATATTACTTAATCCACCCAAATGTATTAATTATTAAAACATTTACAATTGGTTGGTCTATTCCTGCAAATTACATATAGTGATGGTATTTAGTGATACAGATGATTAAATCTGTAAATCACTTGCGATTTTACATTGAGAAACATTCTTAAACTTCTGGACTATTAACTTACACAGGTGTTCACAAAGTGGTGTAATTCACCCCATCGTTGCTTGTGAACAAATGAGCTTTTATACCCAATCAGGACACGCACTTGTTTCCAATTAACTTGTTCAGCAGTGTTGCAAACAGGTTTTTTTTTTTTTTAGCATTCCTCAACGTTCTCAGGCTTTTGTTGTCACTGTCCCAGTTTTTTTGGAGCATGTTGCAGACATCAAATTCAAAACAAGAGAATATTTGCAAAGAAACAATAACGCTCATCAGTTTGAACTTTAAATATCTTGTCTTTGTAGTGTATTCAGTTGAATGTAGGTTGAGAAGGATTTTCAAATCATTGTATTCTGTTTTTGTTTTACACAACGTCCCAGCTTCTTTCGAATTGGGGTTTGTAGACAGACAAACAGATAGCTCGACAGATATAGATAGATAGATAGATAGATAGATAGATAGATAGATAGATAGATAGATAGATAGATAGATAGATAGATAGATAGATAGATAGATAGATAAACCTAGCATGCATGTTTTTGGGATGTGGGAGGGAACCAGAGTACCCGGAGAAAACCCACGCAGGCACGGCGAGAACATGCAAACTCCACACAGGTGAGGCCGGATTTGAACCCGGCTCCTCAGAACTGTAAGGCAGATGTGCTAACCAGTCGTCCACTGTGTCGCCATCAATCTCTCATCATTCATAATTTTCGTGAAATTTGGGTATTTTTGGTAGTTTGGTAGTGTGCTGTGAGATTGTTCTGAAATGTGTGCCTTGGCTAAATAAAGGTTGCTAAACACTGTGCTAGATTACAGATTATGTCATTTGCAAAAGAGACAGACCGTATGTGCTGGTTATAAGCTACGAAGACCCAAAGACCTCAACACAATCACAGATTTACATTTTCAGACATGATTTTGAAAGACCATGTAAAGGGAATTTAGATTTGTTTCTAAATACATTATACATGTTTGAAGGTAATTTCTGAAAACATGCAGAAAACTGAGGACGATGTAGTGCTCAATTGTGGAGCTACAGTATAGCGTTAAACAGTTTTTTACAATTTCAGTTTTCCTGATCTGTTTTTTGTGTGTGGCTAAAACGGTGACTGCTGACACACTTTAGAGTCTGGCATGAGTCCCCCCACGCCCACTATACATGAGCTATAGTGCCTTTGTTCGCATCAGCGGTTATCCAGATAACTACGCCTACACCCCAAAAAATCTTCTTCCCTTTGGATAGGCCACTGGTGGGACCACTTTAGAGGCCCTCGTTGTCGGCCGTGAGTGCGCACATCATGTGAGAAATGTGGACGCACCAGAAATAGGAAAGAAGGGGGGATGAAGAAATCCAACTTGACAGCCAGTGTGTGGGCCGGGAGCATCATGCTGGCGTGGCCTTAGAGCGCCTCATTGTTGGCTGTGAGTGCATCCACATCCCGGTGGGTAATGCAGAAGCGCCAGGAGGGGAAAGAAAGAGAAAAAAAGCAGTCCAGCTTGACAGCCAGGGTGTGGACCGGGGCTCAATACTGCTGTGGCAGCTTTGGGAGGCTTTCATGCCACTCCTGTTTTGCGTGGTGTTTACTGTGGGGTAGGGCGTAGGGAGGACAGTGACCCAACTCAAGCTTGACATATTCGTCGCTGGTTGCTAAGCAACTGAACAGGAGGTTGCCCAGTCCGGTGCCTTTTCCCCCTTGTTTGGATGTGTAGGCTGCAGTTTGGCAATATGGATTTGTCACATTTAAGACAAAAAGCTCTGGGTTTACGTTTACTGAGGGGGAGGAGGAAGAGATGACGACCGGCAGCAATAAAAAGAGGAATAGGTTCATCCGATTATAAAGGCACGCTAAGATCTCAGGGAGTTTAGGCTCCCGTGCCGCTTCAGGCTTTTTTAAGTTTCTCCATGCTTTTTCACTGTAGCCTGCAACACTGCCAAAATATCTTGCTCTTTTCACTCTGAAATCACTCCGCCACCATCTATCCAATTGGATGTGCCGTGTCATGGCGTTCCATGGGTGCGCCGTGACAGCACATACTGTACAAGATGAATGGGTTCATTGACGGCGCTTTGCTCTGTGCGAAGTGAAAAGACCTGTAGAGCACCTCACGCCACGATGACCCAGTGGTACATGTATTCGCCACTGTAGGCTTTAACTGTAAATATGTTCCCGGCTCAAACATATTGTTATGTGTAGGCATAAGAAAGATGCTAGAAGTACCATCCAATTTCCAGGTCCTAAAAAAGTGGTATTTTATTGACAGTTTACAGTTAAGTGGGACATGGTTTCAGTGCATTCAGCGGACATGGGTTTGAGTCGAGACTTCATTTTTCAAGATTTTTGAAGCCTTATTCTCTTTATTTGGTGATTTAAAAAATAAAATGTATCATTTAAATTTGACAGGCTTTTTAACAACACTTCTCTATAGTGTGTCAAATTTAGAAATTTATTTGCATTTTACAGGAACTAAATTATATCTATTTTGGACACCGTTACGTGAAATTATTCAACATAAATTTCACAAAATGAATTTAAATTAATGCCACTAATCAATATTATCATCATCTTATTGATCAAATTCGTGTTCAAAGGATCTTGGTAAGCACATACATCCTATACAACTTGCAAACTCCTATGCGTACACCTGTGGAGTAAAACATTACATCTATTAAGTTTCCTTTGAAGACAAATCAAACAATCGTCTTTGGGGTAACCCCAAAGATAGAATACAATAGAATATAACTTTATTGTCACTGTTAAAGGATTTTTTTTTTATTTGATACTGTTTTGTCAACATGCTTGATTATTAATGAAACTTCTATAAGTTACAGAATGCTCCCAGGTGTGTTTAAAAACCATCAATTGGTCTTCCCTTCTTGAAGAATAATTCTGACAAGCAATTAAGTCAAAACGAACAGCATTATAGAGTTTTCTAACACTCCTGCACCACTTTACTGTGCAGTAACCCTTTTGGGAACACTCACAAGAGTACTTAGCTAGAATGAGAACGTATAAGACTTGAAATTAATTACATCACTGATAATTCTCTTATTTTGTTTTTTAACTGTGTGAATGAATGAGTTTACCAAGTTTATCAGCCAATATTAGCCATGTACCAGGGCAAGACCTATTTATGTATTTATTTACGTATGTATTTATTTACGTATGGATTTATTTATGTATGTATTGATTTATTTATTTGTGAATTTACCGTCATGCCTGACACATTTAAAAATTACAAAATTCAGAAACATATAGCGTGCAGTTCTACACCACTTCAAATAGTTCCACAATTATAGATACATGACCAATTAAGCTCTTGTATCAGATCCCATTAGATTCTGCAGTTGTACGGTGAGTGTACGTTCAACCTGGAAACATTGTGAAATAAGTGATAGCCAACACTATAATCTGTGGTAAAATAACATAAGAAAAATCTATTTGAGGTTTCTTCTCTGACCATTTATGAGGTTCTTTATGTTCTGGATGGGTTTTAGGACCCCGGAGTCCATGAGACTCATTCAGCTCTGCAGTTATATTTCCATACTTGATGGACTTCAGAATTTAAATGGAAGCTATAGTGAAAGTGCTTAGTTCAAAAGGCCCACAGAAAAAATGACATAGAGAAAGAATTAAATTGGAAACTCAGCCTCCTAAAGCACAGTGTTCATATTTTTATTGTCCAAATACAAAATTTACATGGAAGTAACATCATTAAAAAACAATTTGATTGAAATAATCTAATTATATTAATCAATATTTACATTGAATTAAATATTACTTGTGGATTTGGTAATGTTTGCTAGAACCAGGACCTGTCTAAACTTGGCTTTTATTTGTCACTTCAGATGTGATGATCACTTGCACATTATTTTATGCAAATTGGAGCATACAAACTGAAGTAGCCACCTCTGCAAAAGTATTAAACGGTTGTGTTTTCATATCAGTAGCAGCTGATGGGGAGATGAACACTAATGCTTCTCATGCTGTTTACCACACGTTTCTATGAGCATGGCTAATTCTCCTGACCTCAGTTGTATTTAAGCGAAGGTTATTGGGAGACAGCAAAATCCAATAACAAAGTGTGTACATACAGTATTAGTGTAAATTGGTTGCGATTTAGATTTGATCACCACCTCAAAAACATGGCACATTGCAGTGTGGGTAAAATACCAGTGACAGAGAGGGACAAATATTATTTTGTCTCAAATATATCCAAAATGTCAGATAAACAAGATAATACTCAGATGAACAATAGCAAGGCTGAACTATATGAATTGGGATCAGTGCCAAAGAGTACACCGTTCTAGATTTGTATGCACCTCTTGCATATACTTTATGTTTTGTTCTGAAGATTAATGCGCAGAGAAATAAAGGCAAATGTTAACAAAAGTAAAAACTAAATCCTGGAATCATACATGTTGTACATTTATTCTCGATCCACACCAATATTGACTTACAGTATATCTTGTTTGGCCCGTGACACACATTGCCGAATTCTTTAGATCCTACACATTTCACAAGAACATTATTTTGCTTAAATTCTATGGACCTGTAAGGATTACCTAAAGATTGAATTTACTTTGGGAAAGTTACGCAACATGAATAATACATGAGGAAACTATGTTCATTATGATCAGTGTTTTATTCCCTCCAGGTGGATATTGTAAATGATTTCAGTGCCCTGATGAACACAGGCTTCCTGTACATCAAGGCAACAGTGATTACCACATGAAACAACCCTACAATTGAGAATAATTTACAGTCAGCTGAGTTTAAATAGCAACATTAAGCTCAGGCTGTCTCCCTGCTCACATTGTCAGCTTGCAAATGAACGACACACATTTTTAAACGCTTCCTTGAAGCTAATGTGTTACCCATTCTTTAAAAATGCCACTTGAAATTATACTGTGCATACAAAGAGCACTGGGGCCCAGCTCTTGTTTTATGACAGATATTTAATATAGTCTAATGTTTTAAAAATTATGCTTCTGATCTCTTTTTGTAAAGGCATTCAGCGGCAATTAAACCTCGTCATGTTTCTGCCATTAGTAATGGAAGTGGCCGCATTTTAGCAGTGGTTATTAGTTTCTTGTTTGAAATTATGAAATGTAAACTGAGTTAGATTGAATATTGGCTTCAGTGGATTTAGACTGCATTTGGATTTATTTAAATAAAATGCAAGTCAGCCCAATCCCCGTCTATGATCATTGCCGCACAACATTACAATCATCAACGTGTGATCTATATTTGTAAGGTGCAATAGAGTGATTAACTTCTGGCCTCTCTCTGCATGTCCCTCCTTTCCTCACGTGAAGCACACTATGCTTACGGACTAATCTCCTTCCCTTTTACCATATGTGATTACCGCCACACAAGTGATAATAAAACCTTATATCTATGGTTTACCAAAGAGCAAGAATTAAAAGCTAAGCTGTAGCCTTGAGCGATATTTAAGAATTTACATCAGAAAGCATATTTGGTGCTGAGTGCATACAGCCCCCTACTGGTAAACAATATTCTGTGCTGAGTTTCATCAAATGTACAAGAGCTGATCTTCTGTTGAATACAAGCAACAGGTGCTCTTGCCAGTTTCAAACCATGTCTGTTTTTCACTTGGCCCATTTAAGCGACTCGTTTGGTGAAATACTAAAGTGTATATATAATTATAAGCGGACGACCTGCTTTTTGAGGTAACAGATTGTATTTAAAATGTTTCTCCTATGGGTGAAGTCAGCTTGACGACCATCTGGAGCTCATAAAAAACTTAATATAATGCCAGTATTCATTCATGTGCAATTAAACTAGTAATAATCGTGAAAAAAAATAGCCACACAGTAACGCTTTTCTGACGTTTTGGATGATGTCAATGTTTCACAGTGTATTTTCATTGTGTTCAATCAACACTTTTTAGTGTCTCCAAAGATGCTGCGTTCCTCTGAAAACGGCATGCTTCAGTCATTTCGAAGTTTTAAACATGTTCTCTATATTGCAACATGGAAAGTTGATCATTTCGAATGTGAGGTGAATTTAATTGATGCATTTACTGCTCATCACAATTAAATAATGGAATCTTGAAAACTGTGAAACAACATTCTGATTGCGAATTATCAGTAAATGAAGACTTAAGAAGCATCGCACAAGACTAAAATTAGCTCAATCTTACCTTAATACAAATTTAATACCTTTGTATTTGTATGAGCATTCTGAGACAAGTCAAGTCAATGCACTCTTTTCTTAGAAAAGCACACATTCTACAGAAGCACTTTACCACGTCAATTGTTAATGATGATATTTAGGATTATTGGGCAAGGAGAGTCCTGGTGATGACATGCGTGTGTCCCAGTTGCTGTCGTTATACGGTGTGAGGGGGATGATGATGATGATGATGATGATGATGATGATGATGGTGGTGGTGGTGGTGGTTTGATATCCTTACCTGATATTTCCTGATGAGGTACACCGACAAGACTGAATCCTTTGGCATGATACGCTTGTCTAACTTCGCCGCAGCTCCGAGCTTTGCTCTCACCGCCGACAGACGTGGACAGCAGCACCCACAGGGTGCACACAACCACTTGCCGTCTCCACATCGCAGAACACTGCGTGGAATTATTGATGATGTCTCTCAGAAAGGATAAATCCACCGGGAAGGAAAATGAACTCTTGAAAAGGTGTTTGTTAGAGGTCTCCAGTAATAATCTTGATGTTCATTTACAAAAGAAAATCAATAAATAAAGAAATGAAAAGCCAATAAATCATTCGTCACTTGGCATACGTCCTCCTCATTGTCAGCTCCGTGGGTTGTCTTCCCCTCGTACTCAGAGGCACCCGTTGGTTCCGAGTGCGTTGAACGATGATGGCAACTTGTTCTGTCGCCGATGTGTCAGCGTGAGTGGAGCGAGGTGGAAATGAGACACGTGAGACAGTGGCCAGAGCACACAAAAGGGGGGAGGGCAAAACATGGAGTGGAGTGGCCGCGACTTCAGCAGCAGAAGCAGCTGACGACGTCCACGGGCGCGTACGGCTGCACATTCGCACTTGGGTGTGCGCACACGCGTTCGCTGGGGCTGTGGGCGCCCTGAACCATATGACGACACTGAGTTATCTGCTCCCCGCCCTTCACCTAGATCAGGGGTGTCAAACTCATTTTTGTCACGGGCCACATCGTAGTTATGACTTCCCTCGGAATGCCGCTACGACTCTGAACCCATATAAATGAAAGATGACCTCACGTACTGTTATTACATACAGTATACACAACACATTGACGAATAACCAGTTTTCAAATCAGAAGCCTATAAAAACATGTTTTTTAACTATTACATTTCTTTAAAAAAAAATAAAAATGCTTGCAAATATCTCAATGGTATTACACCAGAACACAATGAGCAATTTTGATTTGCTTTCGCGGGCCACATAAAATGATGTAGTGGGCCGGATCTGGCCCCCGGGCCACCAGTTTGACACCTGTGACCGATCTGGTCAACTGCATTGACTGGCCGCAATATTAAGAACACCTCCATAAGCGAAACAGATCCTATCTTGCACAAGAGCTGTATCGAGATTTGTGCAGATACAGTATGCCAATGCTCACTTTTGATTGGCATGGGCGTAGCCGTCATCTCAGAAGTGGGAGGACAAATTGTTTACAAGTAAGCCAACTTTTGTGAGCACATAATTAGCCTCTAGCGCAAGAAGGATCGTGGACACCCCCCCCCCACCCCCGACCCCCCCCCAAAAAATAATCGAATCAAGACAATTGATCAGCAAATATTTATTTTGCTCAATAACTGACACAGACAAAACCAGCTTAATATAAACAAACCTGCAAGTAGGGGGCCCAATCAGGGAGATTCCTGAAGCCTGACGTGTCATTGCGGTGTCTGGGGGTGGGTTCCGCTTGCATATGGACCGATGTCAGCCATCTCTTGGAACCGCCTACGTGCAAGGGCCTAGAGGCAATTGCTTGGGTGTCCTGCCCTTGTTGCAGCATTTTTGCTCTTGGATTCAACTGCTCCTCTCCAGAGTGGCCAAAGAACTAAATAACTAAACCGTCAAACTTAAGTTGAGGCAAAGCACAATGACAGTAAGACACAATTGGCCAGATACCGTAAATGTCCAACAGCATCACTGAACACAGAAATTCAATAAAATATCGCTCTTGCCAGCAGGTTTTTTAACACAGAAAATGCAAAGAAGGTGAAAAGGTTTTGAACCATTTTTAAAATGTTCTTTTAAAACATCCAAATCATCTGATTAGAGCCTATCAAATGTTGAAACTTTCCAGTTCCTTAGTCGTCCATGAGCAGACAAATTGTCTTTGTGTTTTAAGCAAAGCAAGAAATTCATGGACATCGGCTTGGACTTAAAGAAAATAAATGTTTTTGCCTATTTTTTATATGTTTTGTATCAAACAATAACTCAGTGTTTTCCAAACTCATATTGAAATTATTTGAACCTGAAAACACACCAAACCCTCAATAAATCACCTCACATTTTACTGTGCTGTCTGCAGCCACGTCTGCATTGTAAATAACGTGTCGTCCACTTTTCCGCCGATACGAGGATGAGCAGTTCCCAAATTTATATTGTAGTTGTCATAACCAGAATAAGGGTGAATTTAGGAATATTCCAAATGTAAATGAATAATCAGTCCAATAAACTCGTTCTGAGCTTTAATGTAAACCTGTGTTTTTATCCATCAACATAATTAAAATTGAAATACAGCATGAACAAGAAAATATTATTACATCAGGCCGTTTACTCACTATACCTATTTTATACAGTGGCCGACAGGGGCCAATGCGTCGCAAACGACCCTATGCCGCAAATGCAGGAATGACACAAAACAAAAAACACAAAAACACATCAAACAACAGCACACGAAAAATGCTGCAGGATGAAAATGCTGCAATCACAAAAAAACAACTGCAGATGAAAAATGCTGCAAACACAAAAAAACACACAGCAATCCCAGAACAACTGCATGAGAGAAGTGCTGGTCATTCATGCCAGGTCACTAGGAGGCGCAACCTCCTGGACGGACCAGTCCTGTGAGACCAGCGGGTGCCTTTCATATATACCAGATACGCCAATGGCCTGTAGTAGCCTGACTAACCGACGTGCCTACATGGCGGCCACATTTAATGAAAAGAAAAAAATTAATGAAAACAATTATATGTGAGGGGCACGGTGGCCGACTGGTTAGAGCGTCTGCCTCACAGTTCTGAGGACTGTGTTTCAATCCCCAGCCCCGCCTGTGTGGAGCTTGCATGTTCTCCCCGTGCCTGCGTGGGTTTTCTCCGGGCACTCCGGTTTCCTCCCACATCCCAAAAACATGCATGAATTGGAGACTCTAAATTACCCGTAGGCGTGAGTGTGAGTGCAAATGGTTGTTTGTTTATATGTCCCCTGCAACTGGCTGGCAACCATTTCTGGGTGTACCCCGCCTCCTGCCCGACGATAGCTGGGATAGGCTCCAGCACTCCCGTGACCCTTGTGAGGTTAAGCGGCTCAGAAAATGGATGGATGGATGAATTATATGTGAAACGGACTCCCAGTTCCCTTGTTGTAATTGTATGGCGTTCACCCGTATGCAGCACAATGTGCCGGCATCATTGGTATTTTGGTTTTCTCGGTGTCCACACACGTAGAATGCGCTGCATGACTTTGACCTCCCTCGTTTACATCATAGTCGGTATGGAGCTCAACATGGGCGTGTCATATTCATACCTGTGGTCTCTGGTCTCACAGGACTGGTCCATCCCAGTGGTCATGCCCCCTAGTGGCCTGGCAGACCGTTGTGTGGCGTGAATTTGCAGCATTTCTCTCTTGCAGTTGTTTTGGGATTTGTATGTTTTGTTGTGATTGAAGAATTTTTCTTTTGCAGTTGTTTTCTGTGATTGCAGCTTTATTTTTTAATCTTGCAGCATTTTCCTTTTGGTGTTGTTTCTGTGATCGCAGCATATTTTATCTTGTTTGCCCCGGTCGACAACCATAGTTTTATTTATTGCAGTCAATCGCAACTTTATGATTGCTATTCGTAGAAAGGAAATATGTGCAAAGTACAAGTGCTCTTTCTATTGTAGAAGGAAAGTTTAAAAGAATAGGTGTAAAGCAGTGAGCACAAATTCTGAGCAGACATTAAAGACTGGGTTTCTTAGTAGCATTAAAACGGCTTGCGAGCAAGCTTATATACTGTAGGTAACAGTACAGTGCTGTATTAGTCTTAGAATCAGGGCAGTATTGTATTGGTTTCACTACAAACAAAGTGTGAAAAGTAGCAGCTTCGGAGATTACAGTTTTTTCCTCATGACACAGTGTTTGAAAATGCTCTTAACTTTTCTTCTGAAAGGGCTGAAGGTGATATTATTATTATTATTTTTAAATATACTGTACATATTTTGTAATATTATTGCTATGCCGGACATCGGAGTCCAATAATATTACTGGCCTGTAGGCGGTCTTTGAGGGGTGGGGAAAAATATCGATTAACTGCATTGCAGGCGGCACGGTGAGCGACTGGTTAGCACATCTGCCTCACAGTTCTGAGGACCGGGGTTCAAATCCCGGCCCCGCCTGTGTAGAGTTTGCATGTTCTCCCCGTGCTTGCGTGGGTTTTCTCCGGGTACTCCGGTTTCTTCCTACATTCCAAAAACATGCTTGGTAGGTTAATTGACAACTCTAAATTTCCCCATTGGTGTGAAAGTAAGTGAAAATGGTTGTTTTATTATACTGTATGTGCCCTGCGATTGACTGATGACCAGTTTAGGGTGTACCCCGCCTCACGCCCGAAGATAGCTGGGAGAGGCTCCAGCACACCCGTGACCCAAGTGACGATAAACGGTTCAGAAAATGGATGGATGGTTGGACGGAGGCTGCACTCGACCAAACAACAACAAAATGGTGACCAAAGCAAGAAGAAGCCAAAGCCATCAACTTTTAAATCTCACGTTTGGGTTCATTTTGAAGGCCAGTGTATTTACGGAACACAGGTAATAGACAAAAGTGAAGTCCATTGCAAGCTGTGCCAGACAGAATTAATATTCTGCAGTAACATGACAAACCGGTGCAATCACTTACATCAACACCATGCAGATGCTTTGCAACAACCTGTGGCTGACCGTGGCTAAAGCTGTTGACTCAAAACAGACGCAACTCAACAATTCCATTGCCTGCAAACTACCGCCAAGCTCTGTTCACGCACAGAAGAGAAGGTGTCTCTGGTTGTGTTCATCTGCAAGGATCTTTTACCGTACAGTGTCGTGGAAAACCAGGGGTTTAAAGAAGTCAGTCCTGAAGCTGTACACAGAGATCGAGACAACAGTTTTGGAGTCATTGAAGTCAGCTGAGAGAGTGGCTGGACTGAAAATGATGGTTGGACTTCCAGAGCAACTGACCCCTACGTAACTATCACTTCTCATTTCATTTTTAAACGAATGGAAATTAGTGTCAAATGGTATGCAGATCAGAGCCCTGTATGTTTCTTTTTGTACTCCATATCCACAATTACTGTAAGTTATGATTGTGCATTTTTTAATTTTTTTAATTTTGTCGATGTTTTATGGCAAATCACATACAGTATGTTCACATGGGCATGAAAATAAATATTTATAAATTCTCATCAATATTGAGTCCCAACCTACAACCTACAACAAAAAACGAAATTAATCGCAACCTGAAGAATCGAAAGTGAATCAAATTGAATCATAAGGTTCTTAACAAACACAATATAATGACTGACTCACTCCACATTATCCCTAGACATTTACATGACCTCTTAATTTGTCATACATTCGCTCCGTTATCGACGTAGAACAGTTTTACTCATCTTCCATTGCTTGTTTAGAAAAAGTTGTGCAAGTATTTTCCTTTTTTCAGCATACGTCTCATCTGCTATCTGTGTCATTGATCATCTCCTCTGTGACTGTTCATAATGCATTGAAGGGCAACTTGGGAAAAACTTGTTGTGACATATTACAAAGGAATTTAGTTGTTGTAATGCAGTAAAATAGGGAGGAAAGAGAATATATTCGGAAAGCCTCAAGCTGGTGAGCAGTAATAAAATACAAATTCACATTTGTAATTAGTCACTGTTGGTGTAGTGGTACACTCGCCTGACTTTGGTGCAGGTAGCGTGGGTTCAGTTCCCACTCAGTGACAGTGTGAATGTGTGTGCGAATGGTTGTCCGTGTCTATATGTGCCCTGCGACTGACTGGCGACCAGTTCAGGGTGTCGTCCGCCTTTCGCCCGAAGTCAGCTGGGATAGGTTCCAGCGTCCCGCGACCCTAACCGGATAAGCGGTGTTGAAAATGGATGGATGGATGGACATTTGTACTTTGTCATGGTACTTGCATCGATTTTTCAGGTATCTGTACTTTAGTATATTTCCGACAACTTTTTAATTAAATGCCCTGTATTTGAAAACACATATCTGTTCTTTCTACTCCTTACTTTGTCAAAATAGGCCTCTTACTTTTGTCAACTTCCGAAGATGACAAGACAAAACTTGACAAAATGAAAATGCAGTACTGTGAAAAAGTATTGGCCCCCTTCTCAAATTCTTGTTTTTTTTTTAAGTTTCCCCACTTTAATGTTTAAGATCAACAAACAAATGTAAATATCAGACAAAGATAACCAAAGTAAACAGAAAATGCAGTTTTAAAATGTAATGTTATTTATTAAGGAAAAAAAAAACTTTTCAAAGCTACCTGGCCCTGTGTAAAAAAGTAATGGCCACCTAAACCTAGTAACTAGTTCATGCCAATTTATCAAAAGGCGTATTGTATTTAATTCCTAGTACAAATGCATTTTTACTTTTGTGCTTAAGCACATTTTCAGAGTCAGCGTGTACTTTTTTACTTTTACTTTAGTAACTGAATTACCTTTACCAGTCTTTTTTTTTCTCTGTACTTCTACAAAGGTACAGGAGTATGAGTACTTTAATCACCTCTGCGATACTGCACAAGAGCTGTATCAAGATACTGTATGTGCAGATACAGTATGTGAATGTGCAGTTTTGATTGTCACTGTCGATTAAGTATATGTTGAGTTAGCTATGCACGAGGGGTGAAGGCACCAAACTCTCCCAGTTTTTATGGAAGCTGCCCACTGCTCACTATGTCACTAATTGTGTGTGCTGGCCGTGTTCATTGCAAAGATTAAATAAAGAGAGGTTAATTGCAAAATGTATTCATGAGAAAAAAGTATCTTGCGCTTTAAAATATTTTAGAAATATTGTTTTACACAATATAAAAGTGTTGTACCTGTACTTCCAACAGCTGTCAGTTTGATGCATGTTTGATGCCACTGGAAACTGCAATTATAATTTATCCATCCATCCATCCATCCATCCATTTTCTGAGCCGCTTCTCCTCACTAGGGTCGCGGGCGTGCTGGACCCTATCCCAGCTATCATCGGGAAGGAGGCGGGGTACACCCTGAACTGGTTGCCAGGCAATCGCAGTACAATTACAATAATGAACACAAATAAATACCACTGTAAGAGTGTCAATTTCAATTTGAGCATTGAAAGGGCAATTTATTAAAACTAAAACTTTAATCTGTGGATTTGTTTTCTTTTCTTGATTGCAAGGTTGCAATCTAGCCTGCCCAAACTGACTTAATCCATCCATCCATCCATCCATTTTCTGAGCCGCTTCTCCTCACTAGGGTCGCGGGCGTGCTGGAGCCTATCCCAGCTGTCATCGGGCAGGAGGCGGGGTACACCCTGAACTGGTTGCCAGCCAATCGCAGGGCACATCGAAACAAACAACCATTCGCACTGACAGTCATGCCTACGGGCAATTTAGAGTCTCCAATTAATGCATGTTTTTGGGATATGGGAGGAAACCGGAGTGCCCGGAGAAAACCCACGCAGGCACGGGGAGAACATGCAAACTCCACACAGGCGGGGATGGGGATTGAACCCCGCACTGACTTAATCCAAACGTATAATAATGTAAAATGGAAAGTGATGCAGGAAACTGGTAGTAATCCATGATCAGTGTTTTACGGTGAGGAAAAACTAATTCGACTTTGCCACTGCAGCTCTTAGAGCACTTACAAAAAGAAAGCAAGCTACTGATATGATCTTTTACTCCAGCTCACACAAGCATCTAGTTCTGCAAGACTTTGCCACATAGAAACAATGTGCGCAACTTTAAACATGTCAAAACTCTCAACATAAAGTTGACTAGGAACATGTTCTTGATTTTTAACACAGCTTGGTCATCTTTTATTGATATCTGTTGCTTTGACATGGACACAAAATTTTATGAGGCTTAGGTTGGAAATATTGACTTGTGGAGTTCTTCCTCATAGAGACTCAGTGCTCACCTGTGTCATGCAGTTTTAATTACCTCTTGTGAGTCATTATCCCCCTTTGCTTCACTGCCTAATCAGTCCCTTGGCTTTACTCATGTTTTATCACCTGCAGTTAATTGATCTCTCTCTCTCTCTCTCTCTCTCTCTCTCTCTCTCTCTCTCTCTCACACACACACACACACACACAAATGATGCAACAGTATAATTCAGTGTATACAATACAGCTCATCCTCATCCAATACACAGTACTGTTAAAAACCACAATA
This sequence comes from Phyllopteryx taeniolatus, assembly GCF_024500385.1. NCBI lineage: Eukaryota > Metazoa > Chordata > Actinopteri > Syngnathiformes > Syngnathidae > Phyllopteryx > Phyllopteryx taeniolatus. The sequence continues at coordinate 18,064,834 of NC_084503.1, forward strand.
TGATTGAACCACAATCATAGGTCTCTAAATTAAACCATACAGTATTTAAAAGATATCCCTGTAGTAATTAATTGGAAAAAAACAGCATTAAACCAGAATGCATCCATCCATTTTCTACACTGCTTGTCCTCATTAAGGTTACGGGTGAGCTGGAACCGATGCTAGCTGTTTTTGGGCAAGAGACGGGGTAAACACTGGACGGGTGGAGTCAATTGCAGGGCAGATAGAGACAAACAACCATTCATACTCACATTCACACCCGTGGAATTTAGAGTTTTCAATGAAACATTTCTGGAGCATGCAAACACCAGGAGAGCGTGCAAACTCCACACAGGAAGGCCGGAGCCAAGATCTGAACCCTGAACCTCAGAACTGTGAGACAGACGTGCTAATGACCTGACGACTGTGCTGCTTCAAACCTGCATGTCAAATGCTTTTTGTAATATCTATCCAACCAAGTTATGTGCAAACTAAAGCTACAAGTGTTAACATATCATTCATTCTAAATTGTGTTCAAATGCTGGGATATGCTTGGGATATGCTATCAGCCAATACGCTACAACAAAGATAGAATTGGAAAGTGCCAACTGGCAACTATAGTGAATGCGACAGAATTCGAATAATGACCTCATTTTATGTTTTACAAAAACATTCTGAGGAATAACAATCTTGAGGGCAAACTAAATGCAAAAAAGATCAGACAATAGGCTGGTGTTAGTTCAGTTATGCTCAACAACATATTTCATTCCAATACAAGTTAGAGCCATTCCAATACAAGTTAGAGCCAGGTCTCATTTGTGTTGATCATGTGTTCTTGACGGACTGGTCATATGTCTGCTCCAGAACAATGTGAAATAGAGAACAGTGCTATAAAAATGTATTAATCTTTGACCTCTCCTGCCTAGTTGTCTCTCCCAGATGGTCAGCATCTTGAGCCTGCTGCATGTTTTCATGGTGTATTTGACTTTTTGATGAAATCATTCCCACTTGTTCTGGGGCTGCTTTTCTACATCCGAAACATGGGGTCTTGAATCTCTGTTGGGTACAATGAACTCTCAAGGCACTTTGCGGTGAAATGTGCAGATATAAGCAAAGCAAAGCAAAGCTAATTTATTCATATAGCGCATTTCATACACAAGGTAACTCAATGTGCTTTACATGATTAAAAGCATTTAAAGACAAAGAAAAAAAACAGCTTATCAATAATGTTATATGAACAAGATATATTGCAAGGCTACCAAGTAATTTGAAGACCCCTGAAATCCCAAACAGAAGTGGGAGCTCAACTCTGCACTCAAGATAAGACACCCTTCTAACCTGAGACAGCTGGAGAAGTTCGCTCATTAGGAGTGGGCCAAAACACCTACCACCGGGCTCATTCGGAATTAGTTTCATTGCAGGGATTGCCTCAGAAGGTTATGCAACATATGATTAAATTAAGACTACACAATTTTTTTTGTCAAGGCCAGTTTCATTTGTTATTTTTATTTTATTTATTTTTTGTTCATACTTTTGTTGGACCACAATTCAATACCAGTACAAGTTAATTTTCTGAACATTTCATTAATTAAATTTATTTTTGTTTTAAAGCAAAGGCAAAGCAGGGCAAATTTATTTATATAGCGCTTTTCATACACAAGGTAACTCAATGTGCTTTACATGATTAAAAGCATTTAAAAACTAAGAAAAAAACAGCTTATAAGCATTTAAAACAAAGAGAAAAAATAAATAAATAAAAGTACAATTAAAACAGCATACAGTGCAAGAAATATAATTTAAAAGTGGAAATGCTCTAAAAAGCATGAGAAAAAAGAAGAGTTTTTAACCTGGACTTAAAAACATTGACACTTGGGGCTGACGTCACTTCTGTTGGCAATTTATTCCATTTGTGTGCAGCATAATACCGAAATGCTGGTTCGCCATGTTTGCTTTGGACTCTGTGCTCCACTATTTGACCTGACTCTGTCGATATCAGAGCCCTACTGGGTTTATATTCCATTAGTATTCAGGACCTAAACCATTTAGTGATTTATAGACCAGTAGCAGAACTTTAAAATCTATTCTAAAGCTAACTGGGAGCCAGTGTAAAGACTTTAGAATTGGAGTAATATGCTCTGACCTCTTTGTTCTGGTCAGAACCCGAGCTGCAGCATTGTGAATGAGCTGCAGCTGTTTAATGCTCTTTTTGGGGAGTCCAGTCAGAAGACCATTACAATAGTCAAGTCTACTTGCGATAAAAGAATGGATGAGCTTCTCCTGGTCGGCTTGGCACAGGCAAGCCTTCACTCTGGATATGTTCTTCAGATGGTATAAGGTAGTTTTAGTAAGTGATTTGATATGACTGTTGAAAGTCAGGTCAGAAGCTATCAGTAGACCAAGGTTTCGGACTTGGTCTTCGGTTTTTGAAGAGCGTGACTCCAGGTATTTACTAACAGCAATCCTCTTTTCTTTATTGCTAAAAACAATTATCTCAGTTTTGTTGTGATTTAATTGAAGAAATTATCGGCGCATCCTGTTATTTATCGGTTTTGGAGAGCGACACAAAACCTCAATTGTACTGTAGTTAACTGGAACCACTGCTAGATATAACTGTGTGTCATCTGAATAGCTATGATAGTCAAAACTGAAGTTCTGAAGAATTTGACACAAGGTTAGCAAATACAGGCTGAACAGGAGGGGTCCAAGAACTGACCCTTGACGGACGTCATAGGTCATTGCCATTCGATGTGATTGAACAATTCCAATGGTTACAAAATAGCTCCTTTCCTCCAGGTAGGACCTGAACCATTTACGGACTGTTCCATTTAGTCCTACCCACGTTTCCAACCTGTTCAGCAGTATATTATGATCTACCATATCAAAAGCCGCAATGAGCTCCAACACGACCCGAATTGACACCTTTCCCGAGTCGGTATTCAACTTTATATCATTTAGCACTTTTGATAAGAGCAGATTCTGTATTGTGATGACTGAAATTTGTCAAAAAGTCAATTTAAGTTCAAGAAATTGCTGAGTTGATTAAAAACAACTTTCTCAACAATCTTGGCCATGAAAGGGAGATTTGAGATAGGTCTATAGCTTGCTAACATGGAAGCGTCCAGCGTTCTATTTTTTACAAGGGGCTTAATGGCAGCTACTTTAAGAGCTTTAGGAAACTCGCCTGATTGAAGTGAGCAATTGATTATTTGGTGCAAATCAGCTAGCACAGACTTCACAATAGCTTTGAAGAAGTCAGATGGTATTGAGTCAAGACAGCTCGTTGATTTCAGACAAAATGTTGCTGTCTAGCCCTGACTAACTCTTGGTTAAAATTACAAAGACTTTGTCTGTAGAGGTCATCATCAATTTGGAGTTTAGTTTTTCTCCACTTCGGTTCTGCTTTCCTACACTTTGATTTAGAGGTCTTTACCATCATTGTGCTCCTCCACAGTGATCTAGGTCGCTTCAAGATTGTCTTAGTTTTAGTAGGAGCAACAGCATTCATGACATTTGAGATTTTCAAGGTGAAATTAACCAAAAGTTCATCAACTGTCTCAGCATTCACAGTTTGTGGCACAGCTATGGTCTCCATAAACTGGCGGTACTCTCATTTAGAGACCATTGTGGGTCTTTCCTTAACAGAAGGTTACCAATACTTTTGCCTACATGTGTATCACTATAAGGCATGTATTACATATAGTATGTCACCAATGTATCTGTATTCAAATGAAGTGATTAAGGTGCCGACAATTTTTATATTAATCCCTTTTGTCAAATCTTAACATGTTCGTACTGCTGAGCAGTATAGACCCAGCCACTTGTGTCATGAAAATTAAATGGAAAATCAAATGAATACAGCCTCTAAATATTAAAGCAATTTAGTGCATTTGTTTGATAAAAGTAAGAATACATTTTGTCCTTGATGAATTGTGAAGCACCACAGTCAGTGAAAATGAAACTATTTTATTTTTATGAAATTATTTATTTCTCTCGCATGTGTTGTAAATAATTATTTTCATTTTCTGTTATGCCTCCCAATATTGTTTTAATTTCCTTTATGTCTGCGACATATTACGATAAAAATGTTGACAGAGACCTGATTTTAGTAAACAATGTATCGATAAATAAACAAAAGATTAATAAAATTGCTTTTGTTTTGCCTCACATCTCAGTGCCAGCAGCCACAAATGCCCCAAATCAAATGTGTTTTCCTTTTTCACTGCAGTTTTATTTGTACAGTATTATCACAGCCCGAGTGAGTTAATCCCTTGCTAATGAGGCTTCATGTTGATGGCCATGAGGTGATCCTGCTCGTGGATCGATAGCTCACCATGAGGAGTCAGCACAAGGTTGATCATGACTCACATTCGCTGCTCCATGGGGAAAACTGAGCTTTCAAGAGCAAAACCTGCTCCTTCCCCAACTGGTGGTAATTGTATGTGCATGGACCATAGTATTAAATGTATTTTATATTTTAACCCCAAATCTCCTACATGACAAATACGGAGTAAACTACAGTATGGACAAAGGTATTGGGACACCTTGCCATAAAACCTACTGGGAGTGAAAATGCAAAAACACATTGAGTTACAGTTGTACCACCAGAATGTCAGCGAAGGCCTGATTATCTGACGGTTCTTAACATTATCATAACAGATTATACAAATATCGTAAGGGTATGAGGTTTGATGACTGAGGTTTGTTTTGCTATTCCCATAGCAGACTGGCGTCAACAAAACTAATATGGAAAAATTGGATGGATAATGGATATAGAAATCTATTGGAATATACAATGACATGCTAAATTGAAACATTAAAGAGACAATTAATTGTGAATTGTTCAAGGAGCGCTCTATCGCTGTGAACATTGAGACTTATTTCATAGTTATGTTAAAAATATTTTCTGCAGAAAGAATTCTCCACAAAAACGAGAATATTTATTTCAGGCTTATTTTCTGATGCCGACCAATATTTTGGTCCAAACCCTACTTGAGCTCTGACGTCAGCACAAGAACCAAATCTGATTTTCCAATACGAGTTAACGTACTTGGTTGGCTCACAAGCAAGCCTAGGGCGTACCATAATTTCTCGTGTATAATGTGCATTTCCCCCCCCAAAAATTGTCAAAAGTCAATTGTGCCCATTATACATTGGTATAGGGGAAAATGAAAAAAGCTTTCATATTTTACAAATGTATACCGCCATCTAGACGTTATGAAAAAGCTGTACACCTTCATTCCAAGATGCCACTGCCACCTAGAGGTGATGTAAAAGGTGTACACTTTCATTCTAGTATAACAGCGCCACCTAGAGGTTATGAAAAAAGTGTACCTCCACTTTTATTCCAATATGACAGGGGTACATATGACTGCATATATGTACAGTTGTGCTCATAAGTTTACATACCCAGGCATCCATCCATCCATTGTCTGAGCCGCTTATCCTCACAAGGGTCGCGGGAGTGCTGGAGCCTATTCCAGCTATCATCGGGCAGGAGGCGGGGTACACCCAGAACTGGTTGCCACAGCATACCCAGGCAGAATTTGTGAAATATTGTTTTTTTTAAATATGACTGATGACTGAACAACAACCACCATTAATTTCTTAATGGTTATGTTTTGTTGAGTGATAATGCTTTTCTGAAATGCTTGAGGCGGCACGGTGGCCGACTGGTTAGAGCGTCAGCCTGACAGTTCTGAGGACCTGGGTTCAGTCCCCGGTGCCGCCTGTGTGGAGTTTGCATGTTCTCCCCGTGCCTGCGTGGGTTTTCTCCGGGCACTCCGGTTTCCTCCCACATCCAAAAAAAACATGCATTAATTGGAGACTCTAAATTGCCCGTAGGTGTGAATGTGAGTGCGGATGGTTGTTTGTTTCTATGTGCCCTGCGATTGGCTGGCAACCAGTTCAGTGTGTACCCCGCCTCCTGCCCGATGACAGCTGGGATAGGCTCCAGCACGCCTGCGACCCTAGTGAGGACAAGCGGCTCAGAAAATGGATGGATGGATGGATGAAATGCTTGACAGTTTTATTTGAATCGCATTAAAATAAAATTGAATGTCTTTCGCCTGGTCCTTCATGTTTTCTTTTTTTCTTTCTTTCTTTATTTATTTTTGTCCTGTTCAGCTGTAAGGTCACGCAGAATGGAAAATCTATATCCTTTTTATGCTGGAACAGTTTTATTGTGTCACAGTGGAGTTTTTAAGCTTCCACTGTGGTATTATAATCGAGGTTTATTTAGAATCAGACTTGATCAGTCGAACAGAACAAAGTTTCTAGAAGGGAGAGAGAAACAAAGACAAAAGACAAAGCACTAATTGTAAACAGGATGAGAGAAGTAAATCATTACATTATCTACAACAATGAAACATTAAATATGAGTGTTACATGGGGATGTAGTGCTACACCCTGTGAGGGAAGGACAGGACAAGATAGAACAGGACAAGGACAGGAGAAGAAGCATGCAGGACAAGGGTCGTGAACCCGACTGTACAACTGAAGTGTGGTGGCATTAATTATGTGAATTATAAAAGTCCACAGGACGTGAGTATAAGTGAGGGGATACACAAGCGATTTGCATATTCATGAGTTATTTGTCGCACTAAGTGTGTGACCCCACACCCAGTGAAAGAGTCCTAGTGGGGTATGTCTGCGGATGTCTGTGAGTGAATTGATACCGTTTTACATGCACAAAGACTGACAGAAGTGTCCTGTAATTGCTGTGGCCGCACCGCGGCGGATGAGCACCCCACCCAATCAATCAAGGGGTGGGATCAGCCCCAGGGGTCCACCCGAGAGCAGCCCGGCGGACTGGACACGTCCCACACTGAGGGACCCAGGGTGGTCTGCCTGCCCCACCGAGGCGCCCCGACAACCGGCTACCCAATGGGGGCTGCAGGGACCCAATGCCCCCCCCCCCAGCCAACCCCACAACCCCCCTACCCCACCAACTGCCCCACACGCCACGCTACCCCCCCCCCCCCCCCCTCCACCCCCAGGAGAGCAAGACGCCCTCCCCACAACCTGCAGGGCCCGCAATACAGCCAGTCCCCACCCAGCCCGAGGGCGGGAGAGTGTCCCTTGTTGGTTGGAAAGGAGGGCGGCTAGGGGCACCCGACAAGGACAAGGACAACCCAAGGACAACCCAAGGAGCAGCCGTGGGCCATGAGAGGTCAGATCCAACACCAAGCAGTCATCCAGCCTGGGGGACCCGGCCTCAGGAGTACCTCCATGCAAGTAAGTGAGACCCACCTTCCCCCCTGTTGCTATGACTGCCAGGTCGCCGGCTAGCATTCAATGGCCCTTCCCCGCGTATCAGTGCCCTCTCGAGTGGTGTGGTGCATTAAAATCTAGAGAGGTCAGTGAGCTGAGGGGGTGGGGGCAGGGCTGCCAGGCACTACTGCCTAACAGCCAAACCCCCGCCACCCACGACCCACCACCCCCTAGAAATAGGTGTATGTAGTGCATTAAAACATGGGGAGTGTGTGTGCTGCATTTAAGATCCACGGGGCAGGCAGGGCGGACGGGCAGGGCGCATGGACCGGGAAACTCCACAGAAATGCTGAAACCTGATCCGACACCCATACCCTCCTGATCCCATAACAGTCCCCCAGGATCCCTTTGATATGTGTATCTGCCCAGATGTGTTGAGTGAGAAAACTATATACAGCGAATGCTGTGAGTGTGTGCTAAATGAGTGATTAAGAGGCATGGCTCCTGCAAGTCGGGCCCATTAGGCCGGACAACCACCGACGAAGAGGGCCATCCCGCAGCACCAACCCCGGGCCTCCCTCCCCCACACTGCCGCCATCACCCACTACCCGCCCCTGAGCGTGGGAGGTGGATCTCCCCCAAGAAAAAAAGGCAGGGAAAAGAACCCCACAGCAGGCCCAAAAGCCCGCAGGGGACAGACCGGCTCCCCCACGGGAAGAGGAAGAGGCGACCACAGAAGCAAGGAACGGAGAGAAGAGGAGGAAGCAGGCCCGAGGAGTGACAGGGGGCCCCCACTGCCCCCACCAGCAGAAAGAGCAGGGGACCCAGGCACCCATGGAACATGGGTGAGTCACCATCACACCACCATTACTCCCCAGGAGGTCGCCGCAGTGGTTCCCCCCGACCCCCAAGATCAGGAAGGAGTGAAAAAAATAAAAACGTCCCGCCCCCACAGATTCCGGAACAGCAAACACAGGGACAATATATGTCGTGTATAATCGCGCTAGAAACCTGCTGAATAAAGAAATTAACATTGCAAAGAGGAACTATGCAGCAAAGTTGGAAAAACAGTTGAGCGCTAACGACTCTAAATCAGTCTGGCATGCATTCCAATCGCTGACTAATTACAAGCGACGATCCCCCCAAGCAGAGAACAATAGCACACTAGCCAACGACTTGAATACCTTCTATTGCAGATTTGAAAAGGACACTTTCACACCCACCCAGCCAGCCACATCACCGACCACAATCACACCTCTGACTTCTGCGTTAACCATCCACGAATAGGATGTGAGACGCATCTTCAAACAACAAAAGATTAACAAAGCGGCAGGCCCAGACCATGTGTCCCCATCCTGCCTCAAAGTCTGCGCGGACCAGCTCGCGCCAGTCTTCACTCAGATCTTCAATAGATCTCTGGAACTGTGCGAAGTACCATCCTGTTTCAAATGATCCACCATCAATCCAGTCCCCAAGAAACCTACAATCTCGGGTCTAAATGACTACAGGCCTGTCGCCTTGACATCTGTGGTCATGAAGTCCTTTGAACGTCTCGTGCCGGACTACCTCAAGAGCGTCACAGGTCCCCTGCTGGACCCCCTGCAGTTTGCCTACCGAGCGAACAGGTCTGCGGATGATGCAGTCAACATGGGACTGCACTTCATCCTTGAACACCTCGACAGTGCAGGGACCTACGCGAGGATCCTGTTCGTGGACTTCAGCTCAGCGTTCAACACCATCATCCCTGAACTCCTTTATCCAAGCTTCTCCAACTCAGCGTCTCACCTGCCATCTGCCAGTGGATTTACAGCTTCCTGACGGGCAGGACACAGCAGTTGAGGCTGGGAGAGACCACCTCATCCACACACAGCATCAGCACTGGGGCGCCCCAAGGTTGTGTCCTCTCTCCGCTGCTCTTCTCTCTCTACACGAACGACTGCACCTCAGCGCACCCGGCTGTCAAACTCCTCAAGTTTGCAGATGACACCACTGTCATCGGCCTCATCAAGGACGGTGACGAGTCTGCATATCGACAGGAAGTGGAGCGGCTGGAGCTGTGGTGCGGCTGACACAACCTGGAGCTGAACACACTCAAGTGCTAGAGGACTTTTGCACAATTGTCAAAAAAAAAAAAAAAATGTACCGGCATTACCAGATAACTATTAACCCCTTATTAACCCCTTATTGCTCAGTGACTGTTTTTTGTCAATGTCTTTATGTCTCAAAAGTGTTCTCTGTCAATTGACTGTCTGTTGTTGTACTTGAGCGGCTCCAACTATCCATCCATCCATTTTCCGAGCCGCTTCTCCTCACTAGGGTCGCGTGCGTGCTGGAGCCTATCCCAGCTGTCATCGGGCAGGAGGCGGGGTACACCCTGAACTGGTTGCCAGCCAATCGCAGGGCACATAGGAACAAACAACCATTCGCACTCACAGTCATGCCTACGGGCAATTTAGAGTCTCCAATTCATGCATGTTTTTGGGATGTGGGAGGAAACCGGAGTGCCCGGAGAAAACCCACGCAGGCACGGGGAGAACATGCAAACTCCACACAGGCGGGGCCTGGGATTGAACCCGGGTCCTCAGAACTGTGAGGCTGACGCTCTAACCATTCGGCCACCGTGCCGCCCGGCTCCAACTACCGGAGACAAATTCCTTGTGAGTTTTTTGGACATACTTGGCAAATAAAGATGATTCTGATTCTGATTCTGATCCTGTTCTGCTGGAGCCTATCCCAGCTGCCTTGAGATGAAAGCCGGTCTGCACCATAGCTTGGTTGCCCGTCAATCAGAAGGCACGTACGAGTAGTAGTATTTGTGTGTGTGTGTGTGTGTGTGTGTAGTCACCATACAAGAACATATTTGAGTGTACAAACAACAGTCATATACTGAGTTTAGTTTATCAGTTTATTTTTGAAAGGGGACAATGCAATTTCATAAAACACATGAAGTACACATGGTTAAAAAAGCCAGAATTAGCCAGAAGGCTAGTTTTCATCTGTAGTCCCCTGGCCATGATGTAAAAAAGCAGTAAAATACATCTACAAGACAATATAATACAGGATACATAATCAAACTATACTATTAAGAGAGAATAAAACCATAATTTTTTTGATCATAACAAAAAGACAACATAACATACTTGTCTTTTAGTGTTGGCAGCTATAGGTGTTAACTAGCCACATTTTCAGTTTTTTTGTGAAGGCCTTGTATGTTGTAAGCAGTTTAACCTCCTCAGGTACTGAGTTCCACTCACCAGCGCTCCTCACTGACCAGGCTGACTTACTGAAAGTGCTCCTGCGCAGAGGAATGAGACAGTCACCTCTGACAGAGCCTCGAGTGACACGCTCAGAGCTGTTTCTTTGGCTGATGAACTCAGCCAGAGGAGCTGGGGCCAAATCATGCAGTACTTTATAAATCAAATTTAAATCTGCAAATATGTGAAGACGGTCCCAGTTTAAAAGACTGTATTTTTTAAAAATTGCACAGTGATGATAGTGCCTTGGTTTTTTTATCCATCACTTTAATTACTTGTTTGTACAAAACTTCCAATGGTTTTTTTGCATTCTGACCAGCCTGGGACCAACTGGTTATGCAATAGTTAAAGTGACTAAGAATCATCGAATGCAGGTAAATTTTTGCAGCTTCAGTTGACATTTCATTCCAAATTGCACGAAAGTTTGCGAGGTTTAATTTGATATTTTTACACAATTTGTCAATATGGGCTTTAAAGGAAAGCTGTGAATCTATTATTAACCCAAGATATTTGTATTGGCTGACAATTTGCATTTTTTCTCCATTAACAAGTATGTCGGGGTCAGGTGATACTCTATTTGTTTTAGTGAAATACATGCCTACAGTTTTAGAAACGTTTAGCTGTAGACAGCACTCCTGCAACCAAGTTGTGACACAGGACATTGTATTAGTGAGTTTAGCAGCAACAGTATCTTTGGAGCGACCATGAGCAAATAAAACTGTGTCGTCTGCATACATTACGCACTCTGCTTCAGAGCAAACAGTGGGCAAATCGTTGATATAAAGACTAAATAAAAGGGGGCCCGATATTGATCCCTGAGGGACTCCAGAGGTTAGCCTAAGAGACTCTGATCTGCAGTTGTTAACTGATACAGATTGTGTTCGGTCATGCAGATATGATTCAATCCAGCTCACAGCTTTGCGAGAGAAGTTAAATTTTGAGAGCTTGGTAAGAAGAACAGAGTGATTTACTGTATCAAAAGCTTTCCTGAGGTCCAAGAACACCGCCCCTACAACTCCACCCTTGTCGAGAGAAGATTTTATTTTCTCAATGAAGAGGCATGTAGCCATTTCAGTGGAATGCTTGGATCTGAAACCAAACTGCATGGCGTGGAGAGAGGGGGAGCTGCTGATTAAATAATGGACAATCTGCTCTGACACCCATTTTTCTGCAACTTTGGAAATGGCCGGAAGAATGCTTATAGGTCGGTAGTTATTCAGAGAAGTTGAGTCACCGGATTTAAAGACAGGGGTAACAATAGCAGATTTCCAGGCCTTTGGAAAGTGACCAGATGAAATTGAAAGATTAATGATTGAGGCAATAGGAGGAGCAAGAGTTGAACCTAGATCTTTGAGCATGCTCGTGTCCATTCCAAAAACATCCTTTGCCTTAGATGGTTTGAGTGAATGAATTAAATCGATTACTTTGGTCTCAGTAATATTTGTAATAGTAAAGAACTGCGTTGTAGACAATGCAGGGTATTCCTTCATTTGTTTTACTGCAAACTTAGAAGAGATTTCTGACACAGATTCAATGAAGTAGTTGTTAAAAGCATCAGCCATCACTTGAGGTTCCGTCAGGATGTTTCCATTTAATTGAATTTGCATTAGTTTTGTTTTGTTATTTTGTGTATCACCCAATAGTTTTTTAATATAATTCCAGTGGTGACTGAACCGGCACAGGCAGAAGCAAAATACTTAAATACTGCAGGGCATGATGCCCTTCTCCAGAGGAGAAGATCCCCACAGCATGCGGGTGTCTTTTCACCAAGCAAACCAATCTAAAATGTGTGAAAAGAAAAAAGAAAAAAGAAAAATAAATAAATATAATTATCATAAAACAAGAACAACAACCTCGACAACAAAGAATATAGAATTCCATCGTTTACTTTAACACTTATGAAAATAGTCTTGCTATTGTCAAATGTCAAATGGCACCTGACTCAGACAAAGAAATCAAGAGTCTAGATTTAGCATGTAGAGGAAAGGTGATGTTTTCTTTAAAGAATTGTACACATCTTACAAATTATGCCTGGGTAATCAAACATATGAGCACAACTGTGTGTTTTCTCCTTTACAAAATAAAAGTAGGGCTGTGAATTTCAAAATAAGAGCAAGTCAATAAAAAGAAAGTATTACGAGTTATATTATACATAGGTAGAAGGGTTTTCAAGGGCTTTGAGGTCAACTTTGGCGGTGTGTATTATCAGAATCAGAATCATCTTTATTTGCCAAGTATGTCCAAAAAACACACAAGGAATTTGTCTCCGGTAGTTGGAGCCGCTCTAGTACGACAACAGACAGTCAATTTACAGAACACTTTGGAGACAGAAAGACATTGACAAAAAAAAAAACAGTCACTGAGCAGTAAAGGGTTGCTAGTTATCTGGTAATGCCGTTACATTTTTTTTTTTTTTTTTTTTGACAATTGTGCAAAAAGATGCAGAGTCCTCTAGCACTTAGAGCAGTTCGAATGACTAATATTGCAATAGTCCGGTGCAATGACCATTGTGCAGAGGGCGGCGATACTTCAAGGAGTGTATGCGTTTTAAAGTGACGAGTGGTGCGATAGTCTGGGACAATGTTGGTTGTGCAAATGTTGCAGATACTCCTCAATCAGTGTGCAAATGGAGCAGATGCTACTCTGGCATGAGTGGCCAGTATATGCAAATAGTGCAGCATGGCGAGACAACTACAGTGAGTGCACGAGTAATACATAATTGGCCCCACAGAAATGTAATGTGACAACAAACTCAAGTCAAAAAATTGCCTGCATGTTGTAATGAAATTGTAGGTTAGGTGTTTAAGAAGTTGATCGCAAGAGGGAAGAAGCTGTTGGAATGTCTGCTAGTTCTAGTTTGCATTGATCGGTAGCGGCTACCTGAGGGAAGGAGCTGGAAGAGCCGGTGACCGGGGTGCGGAGGGTTCGAGAGGATTTTGCACGCTCTTGTCTTAGTTCTGGCAGCGTGCAAGTCCTCAATGGTGGGTAGGGGGGTACCGACAATCCTTTCAGCAGTTTTGATTGTCCGTTGCAGTCGGAGTTTGTCCTTTTTTCTAGCAGCACCAAACCAGACTGTGATGGAAGAACACAGGACTGATTCGATGACCGCTGTGTAGAACTGCCTCAGCAGCTCCGGTGGCAAGCCGTGCTTTCTCAGAAGCCGCAGGAAGTACATCCTCTGCTGGGCCTTTTTGAGGACGGAGTTGATGTTGTTCGTCCACTTCAGGTCCTGAGCGACTGTAATTCCCAGGAACTTGATGTGCTCGACGGTTGACACAAGGCAGCTGGACAACGTGAGGGGCAGCTGTGGCGAAGGATGCCTCCTGAAGTCCACGATCATCTCGACAGTCTTGAGCGTGTTCAGCTCCAGGTTGTGTTGGCCGCACCACAGCTCCAGCCGCTCCACTTCCTGTCGATATGCAGACTCGTCACCGTTCTTGATGAGGCCGATGACAGTGGTGTCATCTGCAAACTTCAGGAGTTTGACAGTCGGGTGCGCTGAGGTGCAGTCGTTCGTGTAGAGAGAGAAGAGCAGCGGAGAGAGGACACAACCTTGGGGCGCCCCAGTGCTGATGCTTCGTGTGGATGAGGTGGCCTCCCCCAACCTGACCTGCTGTGTCCTGCCCGTCAGAAAGCTGTAAATCCACTGGCAGATGGCAGGTGAGACGCTGAGCTGGAGAAGCTTGGATAAAGGAGTTCAGGGATGATGGTGTTGAACGCTGAGCTGAAGTCCACGAACAGGATCCTCGCGTAGGTCCCTGCACTGTCGAGGTGTTCAAGGATGAGGTGCAGTCCCATGTTGACTGCATCATCCGCAGACTTGTTCGCTCGGTAGGCAAACTGCAGGGGGTCAGGCAGGGGACCTGTGACGCTCATGAGGTGGTCCAGCACGAGACATTCATGACCACAGATGTCAAGGCGACGGGCCTGTAGTCATTTAGACCAGAGATTGCAGGTTTCTTGGGGACTGGAATGATGGTGGAGCGTTTGAAACAGGATGGTACTTAACACAGTTCCAGAGATCTATTGAAGATCTGAGTGAAGACTGGCGCGAGCTGGTCCGCGCAGACTTTGAGGCAGGACGGGGACACATGGTCTGGGCCTGCCGCTTTGTTAATCTTTTGTTGTTTGAAGATGCGTCTCACATCCTATTCGTGGATGGTTAACGCAGAAGTCAGAGGTGTGATTGTGGTCGGTGATGTGGCTGGCTGGGTGGCTGTGAAAGTGTCCTTTTCAAATCTGCAGTAGAAGTTATTCAAGTCGTTGGCTAGTGTGCTATTGTTCTCAGCTTGGGGGGATCGTCGCTTGTAATTAGTCAGCGATTAGAATGCATGCCAGACTGATTTAGAGTCGTTAGCGCTAAACTGTTTCTCCAACTTTGCTGCATAGTTCCTCTTTGCAATGTTAATTTCTTTAGTCAGCTGGTTTCTAGCTCGATTACACAGGGCCCTGTCCCCGCTCTGATATGCGTCCTCCTTAGCTTGGCGAAGCTGCTTAAGTTTAGCAGTGAACGACGGCTTGTTGTTGAATGTGCGAAATGATTTTGTTGGTACACACACATCTTCACAGAAACTGATATAGGATGTAACAGTGTCCGTATATTCATTCAGGCTGCCAGCTGAATTTTCAAAGACACTCCAGTCTGTGCAGTCTAAGCAGCTCTGAAGTTCCATCTTTGCTTCATTGGTCCACTTTTTCACTGTTTTCACTGTAGGCTTCGCGCATTTAAGTTCTTGCTTGTACGTCGGTATTAAGTGAATTAAGCAGTGATCAGACGAGCCCAGGGCTGCACGAGGTATAGCACGGTATGCGTTTTTTACCGTAGTGTAGCAGTGGTCTAAAATGTTATTTTCCCTGGTAGGACAGTCGATGTGCTGCTTGTATTTAGGGAGTTTGTGGTTGAGTTTAGCTTTGTTAAAGTCCCCGAGAATAATGAAGGGTGAGTCAGGGTGTTTTTTTTTCAATTTCGTTGACTTGTTCGGCGAGCGTTAGCTATGCGGCGTTCGTGTTAGCTTGAGGCGGAATGTAGACTCCAGCCAGGATGAATGATGCAAACTCACGCGGCGAGTAGAATGGCTTACAGTTCAAAAACAGCGACTCCAAATGCGGGCTGCAGTGTGTGCTGAGCTCCGTGACGTCCGTACACCATTTTTCGTTGACATAGAAGCATATCCCGCCGCCCTTTGTTTTCCCCAGGTCTCCGTGAAGCACATGGCGGCGGTACGGCCGAAGTCTTTACTGGTCTTTAACAGAAGATGATGATGCATGGGTGCACGTTACACATGCGAAATTACGGTAATTGCCTCCTATATTCAAGGTCTGGATATTTTTTTTTACAATAATGAGTGGAAATAGTGAGGTTAGATACATATGTGTAAGATTGATTTGATAGACTCGATCGCTATATTATATCGATTGCAGAGAGCCGCCACCAGAGGTAAGTGATTCATTTGCACCTACAGTATTTTCATGGGTTTTGTGAGCTATGTCTTGGGTTGATTGCATCACTCACCTTTGAAAAACTGTTTTGGAAGATGACATAACACAGGCATTTGCTTTTATTAAAATGTTTTATGATCGGTGGCGGACTTTGATGGGTATTGCTGGTTCTCAATATGGTGGACACCTGCCAGCACGGCACCATGTTCGTACTGTTCTATAAGGCTTGAATGCTTGAAAAAAGGGTTTTGGATGATGACATTACACAGGCGTTTGATTTGGTGACGTTAAATGCTTCTTGTATGGTTTTGGGGCTTGGCTGCATTTAAAAATATATATATATTTTTACAAGGGCTAAAAAGGGAATTGGCAAAGGTGAATTAATCCATAGACAGATATTTTTGATGATGGAACGACAAAATCCCATACACTGGCACTTTGATTCAGGTTGCAACTGCGTCCACCATGACAAGGTTGATGTAATAAAAACATTAAAATGACAAATATTGAATACATTATTTATTAATGGTTATGATTATGACTGTTCTTGACAAAGAACATTTAATATGTAAATTCAGACAAATTTGGAAAACAATTTCTGGTGGGGAATTTTATAGGTTGGCAGCTCTGGATTGATATAATTGGAAATGACTGCCAGTTTCCTTTTCTTGAGCAAAAAAATTCAGTAAAAGCATCTTCTTAGTGAAATATGGACCTTTAAGACCCCATAGCTCCTTTAATTTAAATTAAAAGGGAGCAGAATTGGAAGGTGAACACAATAAAGGGTGAGTTGATATGAAATCAACAGTTCACTTAAACGATCAAACTGTCATCTGATTAGGTCCTGTTCTGAAAAATAAATTGTTGGATTCTATAGTTTTAAAATGGTCAGCATCTAGTTGCATACAGCAGTTTGAATGTGAGGCCCACTGTAAACAGATGAAAAATAAGGTCACTTTGTTCACATTAGCACAGCAAGCAGTGGAATGAATAATTAATGACATATATATATATAATTCATGGCTGTTAAAGACAAATATATGCAATTACAGTAAAGAAATAACAAACAAAAAATGGAACAGCACAGCTTTATGATAACTCAATTAAGGGTTGAAATATTTAAATAGCGTGATCTGAGGATGGAATATAATAAACCTTTTTTTTTCTTTTTTTATTTATTTGTAAAGTAGTACCAAAGGCCATTATTACCCTTATTGTGCTGTGAGTTAGCACAACAAGCAAACGTGTGTGTCATTTGAGGGAGCCGTGGATGCATAAGTTAAGCACCATCCTGATAAAATCACTCAAGGTTTGAATCACTTGAAGGGTCACTTTTATGCTTTTAAAGAATATACTGCATGACTGTCTGGAAACATGTCAAGCAATGACGCAATGCACCAACACTCACATATGCATTTGCAGCAGACTTAGTTTAGGTTGTTGGATGCACGCAGGGTAGGTTTGCTCATGTATCCCTGATGACTTGTGATGCTTTACAACCTGTTCTCATGAAACTTTGTCTCTAGAGGAAAGCATATTATAATACTAGTAATTAATTAATAAAATAAAAATAACACAAGGTACTTTATTTACAACTGCATTTTCAGCAAAGGGGTAACTTTTTGTGCAATTCTTTACTAAACGCTGGTGAGTTAACACAATGAACCAAAAAGTAAACTAGAAATTGATGTACGTGTATGAAAAAAAACAAAAAACAAATTTTATCTTACCCATGACTGGTAGCCTATTAAGGCCAAGGGACAGTCAGAATACTACAATTATAACAAGAAAGGACAAATAGACTAATAACAATAAAAAGTAATGGAAGGGAGAAACTTTACCTCCAAGATGTTTGTTCTTCCTAATTATTTCAGGTGAGGGCATATCAATAACCTGCATGTTGGCCTACATGTTAAATCACAGTATACACATTCCTTAATCATGTTCACACAAGATAGAAAGGGTCACGTCAGACAAGTGTCTATCCATGTTTGTTTGACATTATTTAGATTAAAGAAGAACAATTGGTACACCTTTACTTTCCTGTCTGTGGTGCAGTCCTTTGTTTAGAGAACGAGATCACTGAAATCCACCTCAGAGAGTAAGGGCACCAGCAAATGTAGCATAAGCATTTCACATAAACTATGCAGTGAGAAAGTCTGCATCTAATCCATCGTTACAGCTACATGCTCTGGTCTCACATTTGCAGAGAACTGGTGTAAAAATATATTTTTTACAGCTCTAATTGTAGCTCACATTCTTAGAAAAGCACTTATGTATCACTGACATAAGAGTTAAACATGTTTGAACTAAAATCTGTTCTTGCTTTATTTAAATGCCAGGGGCATTTGGGGAAATGAAGCAGTCATTTGAAAATGGGTCTCAAAGTGGAAGTTTTAAAAATATCACAGTTGTTTCCATGCAAACACTGAAGATACTTGCATCTGTTAAGTCTCAGCATCTGTGAGTACAAAACAACCAAAACAACGATGGTGAACGGTCAGGGTACTGTAGAGCTTTCATGTATGACACTTTTCCAAGTATTCATTTGATAATTTTGGTTCCAGCTGAGCCAAATTACTAACATACATTTGAAACCCATATACAGTACATGCCAACAAATTGTTGTATTAATTAACAGTAAGTGTGTGTGTGTGTGTACATATATATATGTCATGGGTGTGTGTTCCGGTTGTTGTCTACCCCTGTCTCGTACACATCTGCTCCTGAGAGCATCTTCACCACCTGTGGCTCGTTCACCCTAATTACCCCTTGCATTTAACCTCGTGTCTCATTCTTTCTAGTTGCCAGTTCGTTGTACCTTGTCGTCGCGTTCCAGCATTCCTTGTTTCCACGTCACAGAGTCACAGTAAGACTCGACCCTGTTCCGATTATCAACCTTGCATTTTTGCCTCACGTTTTTGGATACTGTTGCCTTTTTTTGGATTGCCTGCCTGTGTACCGACCTCTGCCTGTATATTAAACCTCTCTTTTTTAAACTGCCCATTTGTTTTGGAGTCGTGCATTTTTGGGTCCTATCCTCTGTTCCGTTCATGACAGCACGAACTGGCCCTAACATGGACCCAGCCGACACAGACCCGGTGCGCAAATCCCTTCAAGCGCAGGGTCAACGCCTCTTGAAGCAGGATGAGCAGCTTGCTGCCCTCCACCTTCATCTTGAGGGACTGTCAGAGCATCAGGACAATATGATGAGACAGGTGGCCTCACAGTTTGAAGTTCTTATGAAAATGATTCAGAAGAAGGAACCAGTTGGCACAACACCCGATACCGCCACGGTACCAAAGTTTCCAAGTGAAGCAGTTACCATGCAGCCACCTGCCACCTCCGTTGCTGTTTGCCCACAGCTCTCTCGACCGGAGAGGTTCTCTGGAGATTCTGGGAACATTGAGCCATTCATCACTCAGTGCGAACTCCACTTTGAGCTGCAGGCAGCTGCCTTCCCTACAGAGCGGGCAAAAATCGCTTATGTCATTTCCCACCTGACGTGCGGAGGCGTGGGCTACTGCTGAATGGAGCCGGATTTCGGCCGAATGTCATTCGTGGGCTTTTTTCGTAAAGACTATGGAGCAAATTTTTCAGTATTCCACACCAGATCGTGAGGCAGCTCGCTCCCTTGTCACCTTACAACAAGGCAAGCGCAGGGTGTCAGATTACACGATTAAGTTTCGCATTCTAGCAGCTGAGAGTCAGAGGGCACTGCTCGATGCATTTCTACAAGGACTATCCCCGCCGTCAAGGATCATTTGGTCCTGCTAGATCTGCCGACCAACTTGGACACTCTCATCGCTCTCGCCGTAAAAATTGACAAGAGGCTTTCGGATCGCGAGCTGGACGGAGATCGGTGGAAGAATGCGTCACCGCGCACTTGGATGACGAGCCTCGGTGACCAGCCAAACCAAGGAAGAACCCCTGTTTCCGTTCTCAATCCACTGGCTAGCGTCACCACGGATGAACCCATGCAACTGGGCAGGTTCCGTCTCTCCCCTGAGGAACATCAACGCCAGCTGAGGGAAGGGCGGTGCTTCTACTGCAGGCAGTTGGGTCATTCCCTGAGCAACTGTCATGTCAAGGTTGCCGGTGCCGGTAGTAAGGCCACGGGAGTGGTGAGTCTAAATTTCATTAAGGAAGACCCTGCCCGGGATCTTCCTAAAGTGACACTATGCTCTCCTGATCAAGAAATGCATACACCTGTATTAATTGACTCTGGTTGTCACGCAAACTTACTGAACGCCCTCCTCGTTAGACAGATGCACCTTAGAACCTTTCAAATAAAACTCCACCTCAACACCTATGCTGCAGATGGCAGTTTTATGGGCAAGATCACTCACCACACCCAAACACTCACATTGAAATTTCCTGATTCTCACTCGGAACACATTAGTTTTCATGTCTTTGATGCCATGAATCATGACCTTATTTTAGGGAACCCATGGTTGAAATTACATAACCCCCACATTGACTGGTCCTCTGGGCAGGTTATGTCATGGGGCAGCAATTGCGCCCAGAACTATTTCAAGCCTCCATGTGATGTTCAGGGCTATGTTTCAAATGACAATCCACAGACCCCATCTGGGGATCCTGACTTATCTCAAGTGCCCACCTGTTACCAGGACATTAAAGACGTTTTTTCCAAGGCCAAATCCCTTCCGCCCCACAGAACGTATGACTGTGCAGTTGACTTGCTGCCTGGAACCACACCTCCACGAGGGAGGTTGTTCTCTCTTTCAGGGCCGCAACACAAGTCTATGAAGGAGTATGTGGATGAATCACTGGCAGGCGGGATTATTCGCCCATCTTCATCCCCTGCGGGAGCCAGATTTTTCTTTGTGGACAAGAAGGACAAGACTCTGCGACCCTGTATCAATTACCGGGGTCTCAATGACATAATTGTGAAAAACAGGTACCCTCTTCCTCTCATCTCCACCGCCTTTGAGTTCCTGGAGGGAGCCAAGGTTTTCACTAAGCTAGACTTGAGAAATGCATGTCATCTAGTCAGGATAAGGGAGGGGGGTGAATGGAAAACAGCATTCAACACAACAACGGGACATTATGAGTATTTGGTGATGCCTTTTGGACTAACTAACGCTCCAGCTGTGTTCCAGAACTTTGTCAATGATGTCCTGCGTGACATGTTGAATGTGTACTTTTTGTATGTTTGGATGATATTTTGATATTCTCCCCGGATGAGGAGACTCACATGATTCATGTCCGCTCTGTGTTGCAGCAGTTACTGCAGAATGTTACTGCGTGTTCTTTTTTGCTCCAAAAGAATCACTCATATAGAAACTCACACAAGATTGCAATTTGTTCCGTGTTTTATCTCCGAGTTCAGTAAAAGTACAAAGTTAGAGAATTCTGGGCTGTTTCTCTCCTTGAAAAGGACATCGCACCCACGCTGCAGAGACACCAATACATATGCAAAAAAAATTACACCAGAGCAAAGCATGCGACTAGTTTCTCCATACAGGAGGCGCCTTGAAGCTGTCATTGCAAACAAAGGCTTTTGTACAAAGTATTTATTTATTTATTTATTTTTGTCCTGTTCGGCTGTTAGATCAAGCAGAATGAAAGATCTGTAGCCCTTTTCTGCCGGAACAGTTTTACTGTATCACAGTGGAGTTTTTCAGCTGTGGTTTCTTAGTAGTATAATTGATATTTATTGAGAATCAGAGTCGAACAAAACAAAGTTTCTAGAGGGGAGTGAGAAATGAAGACAAAAGACAAAGCACTAATTTTAAACAAGATGAGAAAAGTAAATCATTACACAATGAAACATTAGCTATGTGTGTTGTATGGGGTAGTAGTGCTACACCCTGTGAGGGAAGGACAGGACAGGATAGGACAGGACAAGGACAGGAGAAGAAGCATGCAGGACAAGGGTCGTGAACCCGGCTGTACAACTGAAATGTGGTGGGGAGTGACTATGTAAATTATAAAAGTCTGTAGGACAAGAGTGTGAGCGAGGGGATACACAAGCAATACGCATATTCCTGAATTATTTGTCGCAATAAGTGGAGCAGACTTCGGTGGTTTGGACACGTCCAGAGGAGAGACAGTGAGTATACTGGTAGAAGGGTGATGAGGATGGAGCAGCCAGGCAAGAGAGCTAGAGGAAGACCAAAGAGAAGGTTGATGGATGTAGTGAGGGAAGACATGAGGGCAGTTGATGTTAGAGGGGAGGATACATGGAAAAAGATGACACATGTGGCGACCCCTAACGGGGTCACCCTGCCACCCTGGATTTTCATGCATCACACATACTCATCCCCATGTGTCTTTTAATGCACCACATACACCCATCTCTGGGGGACGGTGGGTCTTGGGTGGGGGGGATTTGGCTGTTAGGCAGCAGTGCCTGGAAGCCCCGATAATTGTGCATCCCTACTGCGTAGCCATGTGTAGTGTCAATGTTCATGAAGTCTCGACAGCATAACTGTCATTTTTAATGAAAAAATGATGTCCTGTCTTCCCTTTTATTGATGTCTTTTAATAAAGGATGAAGAAAAATGTGTCCTTTGAGGTATGGACCACTGCACTAACTCTTTAAGATGTAATTTATAGTGTTATGATATGTCGAAACTTGAACCCCAAAGCAGATCCCAAAGGAAGAGCACTCAAAAAGACCTTTATAAAACACAAGATGCAACAAACCCAAATGACTAATAAAATAACGACGACAAACGGTCAATGTGACGAATGAGGGAACGGTATAAAATTTGGTGGCAAGTAGGCAACAATCTCGCATGTTTCCTCTGGTGCTCATTTGCTTAAAGAGCCTGAGTGATTGGCATCGTAATCAGGTATGTGCAGGATGCTCATGCTCATTAACATCAACCCAAGCAACAGGGAATACAAAAACACATAACAGCAACATTGACAGACAATAGTGACATGACATTTTCATTTTCTGGTCCAGCACAACAGCGTTAGTGCTGTTAGCCTCACAGCCTCCTTCCCTTAAAATTCATCTGGGGGACCGGAGCGCGTCGCACGGCTTTGGTCACTTATGGAGCACCCTTTGGAGGCCACAAAAGCCTGTTGCCCACTGCATTTCAAAGGAGGGAAAATTGTGCTGACGGCACAGTTTGGGGTCATTATGCCAGCTCAGAGGTTGCTTTTCTGCAGCCTGTGAAAGCGTGTGATAACTTAGTCACGGGAAAGAAACTGTGACCAGGATAGGAACCAGAGTTTTCAGTGTCGGAATGTGGTTGTGTTACCATTGAGCCATCTAAACATCAAGAAAACCCGGTCCGCAATTTGTACCCAACGTAATTTGTGTTAAAATGCAGGAATATCAATATCGACAACATCGACATCGACCGCCCACGATGCATGCTGTGTGGGCTGGCGAGTGATGGATGTATTGCTTTTATAGCGGGCTGTCAGCTCGCTCATACACGCCTGAGGTGCACTCGTAGTGCGCATGTGATGCTGACAGACCAAGTCTTCAACCGAGGCCTCATGGATCTTTTTTTTTTCTTCAATATATCCAATTACCCAATTATTATTATTAAAAAAAAAAAAATTGGGGGTCGGGGGGGATTACTCGGGTAGTGGATGAAATATCTAGAGGATAATTGATTTGACAGTCACAGCCCTAATATATACAGCGGCTGAAATAAGTATTTAACATGTCACCATTTTTCTATTGACATGAAAATTTCACCAGATGTTAGGAACAACCCAAGTAATCCATACATACAACCCCATTTCCAATGAAGTTGGGACGTTGTGTTAAACATAAATAAAAAAATTAATACAATGATTTGCAAATCATGTTCAACCTATATTTAATTGAATACACTACCACGACAAGATATTTAATGTTCAAACTGATCAACTTGATTGTTTTTAGCAAATAATCATTAACTTAGAATTTTATGGCTGCAACACGTTCCAAAAAAGATGGGACAGGTGGCAAAAAAGACTGAGAAAGTTGAGGAATGCTCATCAAACACCTGTTTGGAACATCCCTCAGGTGAACAGGCTAATTGGGAACAGGTGGGTGCCATGATTGGGTATAAAACGAGGTTCCTTGAATTGCTCAGTCATTCACAAGCAAAGATGGGGCGAGGTGCACCTCTTTGTGAACAAGTGTGTGAGAAAATAGTCGTACAGTATAAGGATAATGTTCCTCAACGTACAATTGCAAGGAATTTAGGGATTTAATCATCTACGGTCCATAATATCATCAAAAGGTTCAGAGAATCTGGAAAAATCCTTGCATGTAAGCGGCAAGGCCGAAAACCAACATTGAATGCCCGTGACCTTCAATCCCTCAGGTGGCACTGCATCAAAAACCGACATCAATGTGTAAAGGATATCACCACATGGGCTCAGGAACACTTCAGAAAACCAATGTCACTAAATACAGTTCGGCGCTACATCCGTAAGTCCAACTTGAAACTCAACTATGAGGACAAGCAAAAGCCATTCATCAACAACACCCAGAAATGCCCCCGGCTTCTCTGGGCCCGAGCTCACCTAAGATGGACTGATGCAAAGTAGAAAAGTGTTCTGTGCAGAATCCTCAGAATCAGAATCAGAATCAGAATCAGAATCAACTTTATTTGCCAAGTATGTCCAAAAAACACACAAGGAATTTGTCTCCGGTAGTTGGAGCCGCTCTCGTACGACAACAGTCAATTGACAGAGAACACTTTTGAGACATAAAGACATTGACAAAAAAACAAAACAGTCACTGAGCAGTAAAGGGTTGCTAGTTATCTGGTAATCTGGTAATGCCGGTACATTTATTATTTTTTTTTTTGACAATTGTGCAAAAAGATGCCTAGAGCAGTTTGAATGACAATTATTGCAATAGTCCGGTGCAATGACCATTGTGCAAAGGGCGCCGAGACTTCAAGGAGTGTAAGCGGTTCAAAGTGACGAGTAGTGTGATAATCTGGAACAATGTTGGTTGTGCAAATGTTGCAGATACTCCTAAATCAGTGTGCAAATGGAGCAGATGCTACTCTGGCATGAGTGGCCAGTATTGGTCAACAACAGATATGCAAATAGTGCAGCGTGGCGAGACAACTACAGTGAGTGCACGAGTAATGTATAATTGGCCCACAGAAATGTGGCAACAAACTCAATTCAAAAAATTGCCAGCATGTTGTAATGGAATTGTAGGTTAGGTGTTTAAGAAGTTGATCGCAAGAGGGAAGAAGCTGTTGGAATGTCTGCTAGTTCTAGTTTGCATTGATCGGTAGCGCCTACCTGAGGGAAGGAGCTGGTGATGCGGAGGGTCCGAGAGGATTTTGCACGCTCTTGTCTTAGTTCTGGCAGCGTGCAAGTCCTCAATGTTGGGAAGGGGGGTACCGACAATCCTTTCAGCAGTTTTGATTGTCCGTTGCAGTCGGAGTTTGTCCTTTTTTGTAGCAGCACCAAACCAGACTGTGATGGAAGAACACAGGACTGATTCGATGACCGCTGTGTAGAACTGCCTCAGCAGCTCCGGTGGCAAGCCGTGCTTTCTCAGAAGCCGCAGGAAGTACATCCTCTGCTGGGCCTTTTTGAGGACGGAGTTGATGTTGTTCGTCCACTTCAGGTCCTGAGCGACTGTAATTCCCAGGAACTTGATGTGCTCGACGGTTGACACAAGGCAGCTGGACAACGTGAGGGGCAGCTGTGGCGAAGGATGAAACAGGATGGTACTTCGCACAGTTCCAGAGATCTATTGAAGATCTGAGTGAAGACTGGCGCGAGCTGGTCCGCGCAGACTTTGAGGCAGGATGGGGACACATGGTCTGGGCCTGCCGCTTTGTTAATCTTTTGTTGTTTGAAGATGCGTCTCACATCCTGTTCATGGATGGTTAACGCAGAAGTCAGAGGTGGGATTGTGGTCAGATGGGTGGGTGTGAAAGTGTCCTTTTCAAATCTGCAATAGAAGGTATTCAAGTCGTTGGCTAGTGTGCTATTGTTCTCAGCTTGGGGGGATCGTCGCTTGTAATTAGTCAGCGATTGGAATGCATGTCAGACTGATTTAGAGTCGTTAGTGCTAAACTGTTTTTCCAACTTTGCTGCATAGTTCCTCTTTGCAATGTTAATTTCTTTAGTCAGCAGGTTTCTAGCTCGATTATACAGGGCCCTGTCCCCGCTCTGATATGCGTCCTCCTTAGCTTGGCGAAGCTGCTTAAGTTTAGCAGTGAACCACGGCTTGTTGTTGTTGAATGTGCAAAATGACTTCGTTGGTACACACACATCTTCACAGAAACTGATATAGGATGTAACAGTGTCCGTATATTCATCCAGGCTGCCAGCTGAATTTTCAAAGACACTCCAGTCTGTGCAGTCTAAACAGCTTTGAAGTTCCATCTTTGCTTCATTGGTCCACTTTTTCTCTTTTAAGTTCTTGCCTGTACGTCGGTATTAAGTGAATTAAGCAGTGATCAGACGAGCCCAGGGCTGCACGAGGTATAGCACGATATGCGTTTTTTAGCGTAGTATAGCAGTGGTCTAAAATTTTATTTTCCCTGGTAGTACAGTCGATGTGCTGCTTGTATTTAGGGAGTTCGTGGTTGAGTTTAGCTTTGTTAACGTCCCCGAGAATAATGAGGGGTGAGTCCGGGTGTTTTTTTTCAATGTCGTTGACTTGTTCGGCGAGCGTTAGCAGTGCAGCGTTCGTGTTAGCTTGAGGCGGGATGTACACGCCAGCCAGGATGAATGATGTGAACTCACGCGGCGAGTAGAATGGCTTACAGTTCAAAAACGGCGACTCCAAATGCGGGCTGCAGTGTGTGCTGAGCTCCGTGACGTCCGTACACCATTTTTCGTTGATATAGAAGCATATCCCGCCGCCCTTTGTTTTCCCCGATGATTCCATGTCGCGGTCTGCTCGATGAATATGGAAGCCGGGAAGCATGACGGCGCCCTCAGGTACAGCGTCGCAAAGCCAAGTCTCCGTAAAGCACATGGCGGCGGAACGTCCGAAGTCTTTATTGGTCTTTAACAAAAGATGAAGCCATTTCGTTGGGTAGGGAGCGTACATTCGCGAGGTGGATCGACGGGAACGCCAATCTGTGTCCTCTCTTGCGGAGTTTCACTTGGATGCCAGCCCGCTTCCCTCTGTGGCGCCGCTTCCGCCTCCATGCGCCGAAAACCTCGGACGCCGCCCCAATAAGTAACTCGGGGGAAAAAACTGAGCAGATTTGTGAAAGTTGGTGAAAGAAAGTCCGGAGTAGCCTCCTTGATGGTTAGCCTCTCGTCCGAAGAGAACTGGGATAGGCTTCACCACTTCATCGCTCCATTTGTGGCTCCCACCATGGATCGCTGGAGTCCTAATTTTTTAGAAATAGCTTTGTAACAGTATTCAGACTAAGAGATGTGAATGGGGTGGCACGGTGATTAACTGGTTTGCACATCTGCCTCACAGTTCTGAGGTCCCGGGTTCAAATCCGGCCTTGTGTGTGGGGTTTGCATGTTGTCCCCGTGCCTGCGTGGGTTTTTTTCCGGGTACTGCGGTTTCCTCCTGCATTCCAAAAACATGCATGGTCGGTTGATTGAAGACTCTAAATTGTTCATAGGTATGAATGTGAGTGTGAATGGTTGTTTGTCTTGTGCCCTGCGATTGGCTGGCGACCAGTTCAGGGTGTACCCCGCTTCTTGCCCAGTGTCAGCTGGGATAGGCACACCTCCGATCCTAGTGAGTATTAGGGTTCAGAAAAGGATGGGTGGATAGATGTGAATTACTTTATTACTCGTCTCTTCTTGAATTTTTTGGGATCGTAGCATTTTGTTGCAGCTTTTTGAGATCTTTTGTCACACAGGATTCAGTTTAAGGTAGCTTTAAATAGTTTGCAGCATTTTATGTTTGCTTGGGCTACCCTTGTCTGGTATCTCCATTTGTTTGATGATCTTGAACATTAAAGTGGGAAAATCATACAATGCATATACACTTTGTAGTGCATTCAATTGAATATAGGTTAAAAAGGATTTGCAAATCAATGTATTCTGTTTTTATTTAGGTTTTACCTACTTTATTGTAATCAGGTTTGTATTAAAGAGGACTACTGCGCTTGTACAACCTTTAACGAGAGTCAATGGATAACCGTTTCTGTGTCCCCAAACCGAAGAGTCACAAAATGAGAAAACAGATAAACGATAATCATTAACTGTATCATTCTCATCTGAAAACATACATACTACATTTTTTGTCTTGCTCAACGTGACTCAGCTGTGCAGTGGTGCAGTGCCCAAGTGCCCTCTATTGACCAGCCACCACTGATAGAAATGATATGTATTTTATTCATTTATTTAGAGGTTAGGTGAAATATGATTGAATGAAAAGCAGTGTTGGTGTTCAATATTATTTATAGTTGTCTGGTTTGTTTGTTTGTTTTCAGTTTATCCAAGGTCAGATGTTGAATGAATAGACATGATTTTTTGGCCAAAATAGATGATGTCATGGTCTGTGTTTTGGTTTGGGTTGTGTTTAGTTTTGTTCCATGTTTTCCTGTGTTCCATGTTTGTCATGTGCTCATTAGGTTGTTGTGTCCACCTGTTCTCGTCTACTTTGTCGACCAATCAGCTCTCTCCAGCCACTCGTGTCTTGTCCAGGTGTTCCTCGTTGTCTCGTCAATTTGTTTGTATTTAGTTCCCTGGTTTCTTTCAGTTCTTGTCGGTTCATTGTCGTTGTCACGTCTTGCCATGTCATAGTCGCCAGTTGTTTTTATCATTGTGATTAAATATTATTATTTTGAGATTCCCGCACTCCTGCCTTGCCTCCCTGCTTCCCTGCAATTGGGTCCACCATGTTCTTGCCTTGCGTTCCTCGCCTTCGCCCTAACCACGTACGTGACAGAACGAACCGACCAGAACAGGACCCAGCGGGAAGAACATGGCATCACCCAGGACACCACCAAACTGCCTCCCACAGTCCTCAGCCTGCCATCCATACCTACCCTCCTCCAGTAAGCCCTATCGTTCAGTCTTTTCTGTCCTTTTCATCGGGTCCCCCCACTTGTCCTAGTTATTCACCATGCCCTACTATTTTACATCCACATGTTTCTTTAGATTCTGATTTTTCTGATTGTGAAGATGGCCCCGATTTAGTTAACCTCCTGTCTGATTCTGAATTTGACACAGATTTAGATTTTTCTGGTTCCTTCCCAAGTTTATCCCGTCCTCGTCAGTTTTTGTCACGTCTCCCCGTTTCCAACCCCAGTGAGTCCAAATCCTTTCCCTCGGACCTTTTCTTGGGCACCCGTTTGGCCACCTACCCGGGACTGCCGCGTGGTGGCCAACGGAGGCGCCCAAGTAAAGGTCAAATTTTGCCCCCTCGTTGTTTTTCCCCTGTTCCCACACATTGTTCCACGGCTCCAATTAAGTCACGTCTAGTCAAACCTGCCCCCAAGCCACCATGTTCAGTACCAGCCATTTTTCCGAGTTCACCTTCCCGAGACCTTGTGCACTCTTCCACTCCCGTACCCTCTACTCCCAAACCTCAATGGCGGCAGGCTGAGGAAGCGACTGCAGACCCCGTTCCTGCTCCTCGGCAGCTGTGGCAGGCTCCCGTTCCTGCTCCTCGGCAGCTGCGGCAGGCTCCCGTTCCTGCTCCTCGGCAGCTGCGGCAGGCTCCCGTTCCGGCTCCTCGGCAGCTGTGCCAGCCTCCCGTTCCGGCTCCTCGGCAGCTGCGCCAGGCTCCCGTTCCGGCTCTCCGGCAGCTGCGCCAGGCTCCCGTTCCGGCTCTCCGGCAGCTGCGCCAGGCTCCCGTTCCGGCTCCTCGGCAGCTGCGCCAGGCTCCTGCTCCACTCGTGTCTTGTCCAAGTGTTCCTCGTTGTCTCGTCAATTTGTTTGTATTTAGTTCCCTGGTTTCTTTCAGTTCTTGTCGGTTCATTGTCGTTGTCACATGTTTTGCCATGTCATAGTCGCCAGTTGTTTTTATCATTGTGATTAAATATTATTATTTTGAGATTCCCGCACTCCTGCCTTGCCTCCCTGCTTCCCTGCAATTGGGTCCACCATGTTCTTGCCTTGCGTTCCTCGCCTTCGCCCTAACCACGTACGTGACAGATGAGGTTATGACGTATGCATATCAGAGGTCTTATCAGGGGTTGTTTATTCTTCTTAGCAACTGACTTTCTATTTTAAGCCGTAGCGCATGATAAACAATCAAATCATTCATATTTTATTTCATGGCAAAAAACAAAAGTTCAATTAAAAAATAGGGAAAGAGTATTGTGCTTTGGCATTGTTGCTTTGTTAAGACTTTGTTAAGCCTTAATGGGGTGTAATGTATTACAATTTAGAAACAGTAATATTCTGAGACACCTCGTTCATTTCAAATAACAGTATCTAGTTAAATATATTACATTTTGGAAGTAATTTTTCCCAACACTGATGATAAGTAGGGGTTTGAAAAAAGCTTTGCAATGTGAAGGGCACCGTCACCCTGTGCCTTATGCTTTAATAATAATGATTTTTGGAGGTGTCCAGGTCGGGGATGAGATCCTACCCCAAGTGGAGGAGTTCAAGTATCTTGGGGTCTTGTTCACGAGTGAGGGAAGAATGGAACGGGAGATCGACAGGCGGATCGGTGCAGCGTCTGTAGTGATGCAGACTTTGTATCGATCCGTTGTGGTAAAGAAGGAGCTATGCCAAAAGGCGAAGCTATCGATTTACCGGTCGATCTACGTTCCTACCCTCACCTATGATAACGAGCTGTGGGTCGTGACCGAAAGAACAAGATCCAAGCGGCCGAAATGAGTTTCTTCCGCAGGGTGTCCGGGCTTTCACTTAGAGATATGGTGAGAAGTTCGGTCATCCGGGAGGATCTCAGCGTAGAGCCGCTGCTCCTCCACATCGAGAGGAGCCAGATGAGGTGGCTGGGGCATCTGATTCGGATGCCTCCGGGACACCTCCCTGGTGAGGTGTTCCGGGCACGTCCCACCGGGAGGAGACCTCGGGGACGTCCCAGGACACGCTGGAGAGACTACGTCCTTCGGCTGGCCTGGGAACACCTCGGGATCCCCCCGGAAGAGATGGATGAAGTGGCTGTGGAGAGGGAAGTCTGGGCATCCCTGCTAAAGCTACTGCCCATGCGACCCGACCTGGGATAAGCGGTAGAAAATGGATGGATGGATGGATGGATGGATGGATGGATTTTCGAAGTAGCCTTGTTTCAATCTGAATCAATTCTGTCTTCATTCATTGGTTTTGTACTCACCTGCAATCAAAGATAAGTCCTGCAAATTTCAATCATCCATCCATCCATTTTCTATAGGGCTCGTCTTTCTGAGGGTCGTGGGTGACTTTGGGCCAGAGGGGGGGTACACCTTGTACTTGTCGTCAGCCAATCGCAGCAAATTTGAATTAATTACTCACAATTACACTTACAATTGGCACCCACAAAAAAAAGCATTGCAAAACTTGAGTAAAACAAAAACAAACACAAAACATATAACTCAACACAAAACTCATACAACTTGAATCAACATTGTACCTTTAGACATTCTATTTCTTCTTCTGTGGACCACATTTCTTCGCATTCTCTTAGGTCTAGTTATTTATTTAGTCTCATATGAAAAGGCATTCATTCTTCAACTCCCTTCCTGGTGACAAGGTTGACAGTTTTCCTTCTGTGAATGGAAAAAAAAATGTAAGCCTCAGATCAGCTTTCCAACTCAGGAGATTCAGCTGACCTTTAAAAATGCAACAAAGAAAGAAAGTACCTTGCCTTGAACTTGAAATTGTGAGGTCTTAAAATCTCTTCTTTTCAACATTGATTGTAAGAAAACAGTCAAATATTAATTTTAAATTCAATTAAATTACATTATTAGAATGCAGAACAGCATATAATGGCATTTTCCAGATAACATGGTTTTATGCCAAAAGGTCGAGAGTATTGTATGTGGAAGACATTTAACTCATTGGACACATACACATACACATGTTGAGATTTACAAGATATGAATTTTGTTTGCATGCATGGGAGGTAAATTGAAGATTCTAAATAGTCCATAGGTTTGAACGTGAGTGTGAATGAATTTTTTGTCTATATGTGCCCTGCGATTAGGTGGCAACTAGTTCAGGGTGTACCCCACCTCTCACCCAGAGTCAGCTGAGATCGGCACCAGCACACCCAACACTCTAGTGAGGATAAGCAGTATGGAAAATTGATGAATTGAAGATTGAAAGTGATAAATGGTTGTGTTTTTTTGTGCCCTCACACTAATGCAATTTTGAGGGTATGTTTTCCAACATTGATACTTTGACTGTGTAGTCCAGTCCACTGAAAAAGTCCTTGAATTTATTTAATTTGAACATGTGCATCAGTTGCATGTTTAAAATGTGTTAAACTAACATTATTTTGTTATTGAGGACAAGAGGGGGAAAATACCTCAGTTTACCACATTTTAATGATGTGCAATCAATGTACATGACGAAATTAAGTACTTATTTTGAGTGTTGTTGCTATTATGCCTCGACGTCGACCAATAGGATTGCATATTGTGAATGGCGCTTCGCCTCCCGTGCTTGCCGTTGTCAACATACTTGGTAGTTGTTGGCAACATATATTCACACGCACGAACCAATGTTTACCGAAACTTTAGAGCATGATTCGACAAAATGCCAGCTTGTTTACATACAAATGTTAGTGCTAGCACTAGCTTGCTAGGCTACATAACATTATGTTGCCTTCTTGCAAGCCATATTGTATTAAAAGTATGAGAACATACCTAAAGCTCTTCTTGAATGGACAGCCCACTCCCGAGCACCTCTTTTTGTAATTTTTTCACCAACACAATACAATACGTGGGCACGATCCATTGTTGTTATCGTGGCCATGGTAACGGGTGTATCCGGTTGTGTTGACCAGTGACACCCTTTGTGGTTCCACCTCTCCGACAGTGTTTTATTTGACAAGATAAAGCCCAGTGATTGTGAAAGACGGCATACGGTGATATCGGAATAAATGTTGTGTAGTGTTGCCACTGTTTGCCCGAGATACAGCAAGATTTTACGGCAGCAGTCTGACATAGTGCTATCGTGAAAGATCAAATTTGTCAGGCATTATGCCTGCTGTGTAATTTTCTAAGTCTAAATTGTGTTATTTTTGGTGTTTGCCACAATTGTGAGGACTCAAGTGCAGCTTTAGGAGTAATTATGAGGAAGGTGAGAACAATGTCTTTCCTGAGTCCACCAATCACGGCAGTACATATTGTATAGTCGAACACAAATAGGCAGCACCCAATGAAGCATCACGATCACCAACATGGTGATGAAAAGGAAGTGTTGCACTTACTGACGAGATAATGACCTAGCGGAAGGCTGGGAGTGCAGCCTCCAAGGTGCGAGGGTGAGGAGAGCAGTAGAGGTGTGAGAGGGTGTGACAGGAGCAGGGAAGGTTGACAGCTACTATACCAACTGGTGCCACGGTGTGAAAGGTGAACCAGAGTTGGGGTCACAAAGAATGAGAGTCATAGGAAGATTTTTTTTTTCTTTAAAAAGGAAGACGGATGAAAGGAAGGACTTGATAAATTTAGATTGGCATGGTGTTTAAGAACAGGACAATCTAAAGCAGACATGTACACTAAACTGAACAAAAAAACATTAAAAGTCATTTCACCAGTACAAAAACAAAATGACAAAATAATTTGAAATGATCGTATTGCTTTATTACACCATAGCAAGCTTGCTTTGTCCATCCAATCAATTTCTACATCGTTAAGGTCGCGGGGCGCTGGACCCTATCCCAGCTGACTTCGGGTAAAAGGCAGACTACACCCTCAACTGGTCACCAGTGAGTTACAGGGCACATATAGACACAGACAACCATTTGCATTCACATTCACACCATCACTGAGTGGGAATGCTGCCTGCATTAAAGTCAGGCGAGTATACCACTAAACCATCATTGAGCTGGCTTTGTAAGGTTGTCATTTTGTTTTTGGTTACATTCTGACAACTAGTTTTAAAGCGTTAAGATACCTGATGTCAAGAGCCCATGTACTGTATATAGACAGAATTTAGCATTGACAAAAAAATGACATTGTAACAATTTGCTTGATACAATTTAGGAGCAAATGCAGAAAAGGCTCTGTTTTCCATGCGTTTCAGCCGTTATCTGGGAATGACATAGGTTTCAGTAAAACTCTGGAAGAGGTTTTATTAAATATTTAAACATAGCACATCACATATACTCTGAGTATTTATATACACAGTGCTGCAGAAAAGGCAATAGAGTATTAGTTAGCTACTAGCATCCCTGTGGTCCAGTGGAACAAAATGGAAAACTGAGGAGGTGGGTTAATAGTTTCTGTCTATGTCAAGAAAATTATCTCCCTCACCAGTAAATACTGTATATCAGAATGAAATGTTGGCTTCCCACAAAACTAATCTAATAAAACGAGACAGAGCTGGCTGCAAAAAGTCCTACATTGCAACACACAGGATTATGTTACTGTACCTTCATAAAAGATATCAAACTCATTAATCTACACAATGATGACCAAGAAGCAATACTAGCAAGTTAATTCAATTTCTTCTGTATTTCATGTTTGGTGGCTCAACACTGTTATCGATAGCTCTCTACTCCACAACATAAAGAATCACCACGCCCCAAGAAATTATTTTTTATTTTTTTCCTGTGGTCAATGAGCATTAGTAAGCTCTACAACAATTTCATATAAATGGCTTTCAGATCAATAGAGCAATTGTTTTGATCCCTGAAAATTAAATTGCATTTAGCATCATGTTTACTTCATTATACCATGCCCCAGTCTTCAGTTAGTTGTTTAGTATACGAGACATTTGCTTGAGTCTGATGAGTGCTACTTCTGAAAGATTCCTTATTCAGGAGTTAGCTTCTAATTGTATCAGTATATAATGTGTGGCACATGTAAGAATGTGAGTTTGACATAATAATCAATAAATATGTTTAATCTGTGAGGCTATGCAATGTTTTCTAATGTTGGGTGCACCGTGTTTTTTTCCAATCTGCTAAATAGAAACTCAGTAAGTAGGATTGGTTCTCAGAAACATTAAATTCTAACCTCAGCTTATGAACATCCATCCATCCATCCATTTTCTGAGCCGCTTCTCCTCATGAGGGTCGTGGGCGTGCTGGAGCCTATCCCAGCTGTCATTGGGCAGGAGGCAGGGTACACCCTGAACTGGTTGCCAGCCAATCGCAGGGCACATACAAACAAACAACCATTCGCACTCACATTCACACCTACGGGCAATTTAGAGTCTCCAATTAATGCATGTTTTTGGGATGTGGGAGGAAACCGGAGTGCCCGGAGAAAACCCACGCAGGCACGGGGAGAACATGCAAACTCCACACAGGCGGGACCGGGTATTGAACTCGGGTCCTCAGAACTGTGAGGCTGACGCTCTAACCAGTCCATGAATTGGAGACTCTAAAATTGCCCGTAGGTGTGAATGTGAGTGCGAATGGTTGTTTGTTTGTATGTGCCCTGCGATTGGCTGGCAACCAGTTCAGGGTGTACCCCGCCTCCTGCCCGATGATAGCTGGGATAGGCTCCAGCACGCCCGCGACCCTAGTGAGGAGAAGCGGCTCAGAAAATGGATGGATGGATGGATGGAAATTCTGCCTGTGTATGTAAACTTATGAGCACAACTGTACATATATGCAGTCATATGTACCACTGTCATATTGGAATGAAAGTGTAGGCTACACCTTTTTTATAACCACGATGTGTAGGTGGCATTTTGGAATGAAAGTGTACAGCCCTTCAGTGGACGCAGATTCAGTCTGGACACAGATCTGCACCACCTCCAGCCTTGTGCAGCCTTGTTCTGATTTGCTCACATCTCCCACGAATTATTTTACAGTAAAGTTAGTATAGTCTCATATTGAACCACAAAAAGATGTATGTTTTCATTGTTTTACAGATTTCACCATCCAACCTGACAGAACTGGAGTGGATCTGCAAGGAGGAATGGCAGATGATCCCCAAATCCAGGTGTGAAAAACTTGTTGCATCATTCCCAAAAAGCTCAAAAGGGTGCTTGTACTAAATCCTGAGCAAAGGGTCTGAATACTTGTGGCTCTGTAATATTTCAGGTTCAACAATTCTGTTTTTTTTTTCTGTCAATATGGGGTGCTGCGTGTACATTAAGGTGGGAAAAAAATAACTTAAATGATTTTAGCAAATGGCTGCAATATAAAAAAAGAGTGTCAATCCATTTTCTGTACTATTTATCCTCACTAGGGTTGCAGGCGTGCTGGAGCCTATCCAGCTAACTGCTGGCAGGAGGCGGAGTACACCCTGAACTGGTTGCCAGCCAATTGCAGGGCACACAGTATAAACAAACATCCATTCACACTCACATTCACACCTATGGGAAATTTAGAGTCTTTAATCAACCTACCACGCATGTTTTTGGGATGTGGGAGGAAACTGGAGTAAATATTGTACTTAAGTAGGAATACTGTTACTTTAGAATAATATGACTCAAGTAAAAGTAAAAAGTAATCCTCTAAATGTTTACTTGAGTAAGAGTAAGAAAGAAGAAAAAGAAAGTACTCGGTCAAAAAGACTTGAAGAGAATAAAGTGGTCATTGTGCAGGGATGAATAGGCATAGAAGGGTTGGGGAGGCTGATGTCAGGGCTACAAAGCATGTCTTTCCCCCCACTAAAGCTAAAGGTGATAAAGGTGGTTTAAAAAGAAAAATAGTGTGATCAAACATGCCCTGAATTCAGACCTGTTCCGGGAGGTTGTGGAGGTGTTCACCACATCAACAGTTGGCCTCAAAGGGGGTGCTGTGTATCAGTGAGTGATTGCTGAAGGCTCAGAGTGTCGTCTGAATTAACTGGATATTGATTCTGTGCAGAGCAGTCCCCATGACAGCTTTTTGAAGCTAAATCCTACTCCTCCACATTCATACTATACGTTGACTTAGTCAGGATTCCAAATGTTTTCAAACAATGGGGGTGAGCACTCGTGTGGGCGTCATGTCTTATGTACTGTACCCAGAGGGGCTTTAAACATGAGAAATTAGATTCAAAAGCTCTACAGAAAATCTTCTCTGATTTCTTATTAGGGATTGTTTATCCTCCAACCTATCAAAGACAGGATTTGTTTAGTATGAGTTAAGATTACCAGACATTTTGAATGCTGCCTTGAAGCTTTTTTTCTGTCACAGAGCCTGAGATTACAACTTTAGCGGAAAAAAAACAACTGTATATGTAGATCATTTTGCAGCTTGTATGCACTTTTCTACATAAGGTTCTACACCAGAAAAATTACACGATTTAGGTGCCTTTCTGTATACGTACAACAGAGGCGTCCAGTGGGGCCCTTCAAAGCCTTCTATACTCGCTTAACTCTTGTCAAAAGCACTGACCTGCATTTACAACCATCCATTTTCCTCACCGCTTATGCTCACTCGGGTCACGGGTGAGCTGGAGCCTATCCCAGCTATCTTCGGGCGTTGAGGCGGGGTACACCCTGAACTGGTCGCCAGCCATTCGCAGGGCACACATAAACAAACAACAATTTGTACTCACATTCACACCTACGAGCAATTTAGAGTCTTCAATTAACCTACCACGCATGTTTTTGGGATGTGGGAGGAAACCGGAGAAACCGGAGAAAACCCACGCAAGCACGGGGAGAACATGCAAACTCCACACAGGCAGGGCCGGAATTTGAACCCCCTTTCTGTCATGACAGGTAATTAGGGTAAACGAGGCACAAGAAGATGAAGAGCAGGTGTGTACAAGATAGGGGGAAAACAACAACCAGAACACACACCCATGACACTTTCCTCAGAACTGTGAGGCAGATGTGCTAACAAGTCGTCCACCATGCCGCCCTGCATTTATAACTTACATAAATTTGTTATTAATTGATTTCCAAGTGGCACGGTGGTCGACTGGTTAGAGTGTCTGCCACACAGTTCTGAGGACTGGGGTTCAAATCCCGGCCCCGCCTGTGTGGAGTTTGCATGTTCTCCCCGTGCCTGCGTGGGTTTTCTCTGGACACTCTGGTTTTCTCCCACATCCCAAAAACATGCAGGGTAGGTTAATTGAAGACTGCAAATTGCCCGTAGGTCTGAATGTGTGTGCGAATGGTTGTTTGTTTGTATGTGCCCTGCGATTGGTTGCGAACCAGTTCAGGGTGTTCCCCACCTCTCACCCGAAGATAGCTGGGATAGGCTCAAGCACTCCCGCGACCCTTGTGAGGATAAGCGGCTCAGAAAATGGATGGATGGATGATTTCCAAACATCTCATATTCATTTCATAGCGTGTGTCTCAGCTGAGCAACCTCCAGTCGTTTAAGGATAAATTTTTCGTGGCCAATCAGAATTCAGCTTCTATGTGTGTTGCCATATGAATGTATTCTTTTTTTTTTCTTTTTGTTAGTTTGTTTTTTCAACAATCTGAACCAATCAGATTTCAGATTGAATAAATGGTAAAAGGAGGGAGAGGTCGAGATTTGGCTCTTCAGCGATGGCCCACGTGCGAAATGCACCACCCACCACTCACGTACACTAATTAGTATACAGTGTATTTACAATTCGGACTTTGTTAAGCAAAGAAGCATTCCTTAAAAACATCTAGTAGTGTGACGTAGTACATTTCTACACCACTGCAAACCACCATCTCAAACAAAAGAGCTAATTATTTTATTATTGTATTGTTATGACGTGAGGTTTATAGTGCTGGATGCAGTGACACAAACTTAAAACTACTGCCATTACATAATCCATACAGGTCTGGATGAAGTACTAACATTACTTAAAATCTTAATGTCAACCACTGTCATTCAATTACTTTTATCATCTGATTATTTTGTTAATTACACATAAACACGACACAATGTTAATGGTAATTGACATCAGAAGTAAGGTTGAATAATATACAGTCAGTACTGTAGCCTACTATTGCTTTAAGAAAGGAGAGTGATGTCCATCATGTAAAATACTGTTAAAATGTAAAATATCCAAAAATGTCTCCAAAAACTGCTTATTGGGTTGCTGCTGAGTGAGCCGGATGAGTTGTGCACTGACAGCAGCCATTAAGTTGTGTACAGAAAGTACAAGACTGCTTGTCGGCCACCAGGGAGCTGTTATAGCTTTCTAGTAGAACAGGGGAAGTGATGGACTACCACACCCTCGTGTAGCTCCCACTCAATGAGAAGCCAGACCACTTAAAGAATGCCAACGATTGCACACCCGAAATCTACAAACTGCTTGTTATGTTGCCAAAATTCATGAATAATACACAAACAATCAGGCATAGGTTGCGGGGTCTTAGGATCAACACATGAATCTGTGTCTTCTGTTGAAAGTTTTGAGGATGGGGAATATTCATTGATATCGAGGCAGTTCTGTGTTTCATGAATCTGTTTTTTGTGTTTGTAGAAGACCACTTCTTTGGTGGGAGTGGAAATAAAACGAAAGCATCTTACTTTATACCAATATGACATTCAACATTGTAAGAGGAAAAGAATGTAGTGAACTGCTTAAAAATAAGCAACTTTTAGGATCTCTAAGTGCATGTCTTTTTCTTTTCTTTTTTTTGACTCCTTAAATGTGAATAACTAAACTGCTAACCCATAGGCCAAGATCTACTAAGATTGGGTCAGTCATATTTCATAACCACCATGAAGGATTTCCACAAAAATTGACCAACGAAGAAATTATTAGATTTTGGTGCAAAACCAGATTAAGATTTGTTTTGTGTGTGTGTGTGTGTGTGTGTGTGTGTGTGTGTGGCAACTGATTATGTAAAAGACAGTAGATGTGGTTTCTTCTACTTTTTCCATTTGTGTTGCTTTCGGCAACTTTTTTTTTTTTTTTATTGCATGTCACCACAACCTACAAAAATGTAGTAGAATAGCTCTAGAAGAGATTACAGTGATTTGCTAATGTATTAGGGAAGAATGTTAATGTTATTATACAAGAGCTCTGACTAGGATATTGACACTGGTGGTGATCAGCCAACCAGGTGGAAAAAAATAAAGATAGAGTTGTTTTTGTTTTATTTTATTTGGTGTGACTGCTAAATTATTCACAGAACATTATTGGGCTGTAAGATAAGTGGAGGTCTGATTTATGTCCAAATGGACATAAACAGAGCAACAAAAATAAGTATAAAATCAAAGACACAACAACAAAGACAAGAAAATCAACAAATCTGCTTTTATTAAATAGCTTTGGAAGAGGTCTATACTTGAATGAATGCCATTCAAGCTTCACTTGTGTTTCAAAACCCCCAATAATTGTTACTTTGATGATGATGTTCATGAGTCATAGTTTTGTAATCCACATGAACTGAATGGAAATAGCTTACATTGCATTTTCATCACATTAGAATCTACACATGGCCTTTTATATGTTGTGCCTGCCTCATGATTTAAATGCAAAACAGCAGATCAGCACGGACAAGTGATTAGTATGCTGGTAATAGCCATACTCTTAAGGTCATTAGAACAGATAAACACATGCTGCACATTTGGAGAATTCTTTAGGAATGGAAATATGAGACTTAGGCATGTTGAGGTACATTTCACAGCCCTTTTTGCCCCAAATGAAAACTGAAATTTTAGTTTTCATTTGGGGCAAAAAGGGCTGTGAAATGTACCTCAACATGCCTAAGTCTCATATTTCCATTTAAATTCCAGGACAGATAATAATAAAGTGTGGGTGTTCTTTAGCGAGAGAAGAAAGCTCTATGCTGACACGATTAGCCTCTTTATCCTTTGCTTCACTCTCTGTGTCATGCTGCTGGGGGCTAAAAGTCTTTCTTTGAGCTTTCTCTGAGACAGAGACATGCTAAACTGTTCAGCAACCAGAGGCAAAATTGTAGCACTCCTCTGTGTACTCTGAGTACTTCACTGTTTGCATGAGAGAGAGAGGCGGGGGGAGCACAGAACATACCAGAGAAGATGCATGTTTTATAGTTAATTGTGACCATAAAATAGTGCTAACGTTTCCATATATATATCCAAAACAACAGTAAAAACATCTGCGATTTACTGCAAGGTGTTTTCTCAAATTAGAAGTGGGTTGAAATAACCAGGTTTGGGCAGTGACAAAACTACGCTGCATGTTAAAGCTGTTGTTTTTCGTAGTCTGTAGTGTAAACATGAGTCACGCGCGGCTGTGGCGACTCACTTTGATTGGCCCAATAGAAGACTTTGTGTGTGGACATGTGACTTTCTTGTGTCGTTTGATTGGTGAACTTGAGTCAACATCACTGTGGTAATCACAGTGGATTGGAGCAATGGTGCCCGAATGCAGAAGTCGAAAACGAAAGTCTGTACAGTATATAAACTCAGCTTTTTACAGGTGTTTAGACAAAGCATTTCACAGCACCACTCATCAGTAGCACTGCCTTGCTCATTTCCCACATCCTGTCCTGTCCTGCCCTTTTCTGTCCTCTCTCATCTTGTCCTATTGGTTAGTTGTTGCATTTCCTCACCCATCCATTTTCAACACCGCTTATCCTGGTTAGGGTCGCGGGGCACTGGAGCCGATCCCAGCTGACTACACACTGAACTGGTCGCCAGTCAGTCGCAGGGCATATTATTATTATTATTATTATTATTATTATTATTATTATTATTTATTTATTTATTTTTATTTGACGTTTGTGCTCTAATTTTATTTTAAAATCAGAAGTTACTTACCAGTTACTCTTTACTTGAGTACAGGAAGTCCTCGATTTACGAACGAGTTCCGTTCCTACGCTGGCGACGTAACACGAATTTCCGCGTAAGTCGGATTTCACCGTTAAAGTCGAAATTTACGGCGAAATACTTATGTTGCGGATATTGTCCCACGTGATTGTGACAGCAAGCTCAGTGTGTGTGGGCGTGTGCATCGATGTGTGAGTGAGACGGGACTGCGCAGGCGTCGTCCGGCGGGACTGTGAAGAAGGAAGGAGGGTCGCGGGCGTGCTGGAGCCTATCCCAGCAATCTTCGGGCGAGAGGCGGGGTACACCCTGAACTGGTCGCCAGCCAATCGCAGGGCACATATAAACAAACAACCATTCACGCACACATTCACACCTAAGGCAATTTAGAGTCTTCAATCAGCCTACCATGCATGTTTTTGGGATGTGGGAGGAAACCGGAGTGCCCGGAGAAAACCCACGCAGGCACAGGGAGACTTGCAAATTCCACACAGGCGGGGCTGGGATTTGAACCCCAGTC